>NC_140174.1:73021298-73083798 GCF_963971535.1 Notolepis coatsorum | reverse complement strand
CCAAAGTACCCTAAAATACCACAAAGTACCCTAAAATACCCCAAAATACCCTAAAGTACCCCAAAATACACCCCAAAATACCCCAAAGTACCAGAAAATACCCCAAAGTACCCCAAAATACCCCAAAATACCCCAGAATACCCCAAAGTATACCCCAAAGTACCAGAAAATACCCCAAAGTACCAGAAAATACCCTGAAGTACCCCAAAATACCCCAAAATACCCCAAAGTACCAGAAAATACCCAAAATACCCCAAAATACCCCAAAGTATACCCCAAAATACCCCCAAAGTACCAGAAAATACCCCAAAGTATACCCTAAAATAGGGTCCTACTAATCACCCCAAAGTACCAGAAAATATCCTAAAGTACCCCAAAATACCCCCAAAGTACCCCAAAATACCCCAAAGTATACCCCAAAGTATACCCCAAAATACCCCAAAGTACCCTAAAATATGTTCTGAATGCATTAGAAGTAAACTAAAGTATGCAAAGTATACTTTCTTTTACTTGGCACCTCAAAAATCCTGGTGAGAAATGGCCAACAGGCCAGTATTTAGCGAAGTGATTTTGCTAAAAAACCACCTGCAGCTAAATGGGACGAAGACCAGGGAACTGGTTGTGGATCTGGGGAGGAGGAGGAGTGGATCTGTGACTGTGACCCCCGCTTCCATCAGGGGAGTCGATGTGGACACGGTTGAGGATTACAAATACCTCGGTGTACACATCGACAATAAACTGAACGGGTCAAAACACGCAGAGGCACTCTACAAGAAGGGCCAGAGCCGATACTACTTCCTCAGAAGGCTGAGATCCTTCAACATCTGTACAAGGATGTTGAGGATGTTCTACGAGTCAGTGGTGGCGCCTTCTTGTACGCTATGATCTGCTGGGGCAGTGGACTGAGAGCGGGGGACGCAAATAGGCTGGATAAGCTGGTCAGGAAGGCCAGTAACATGGTAGGGGTGGACCTACCAATTTGCTAGGTGGTGGCGGAGAGGAGGAGCCTTGCTAAGCTCCATGCCATCAGGGACAACCCCTCCCACCGACTTGGCTGACAGAAGGAGCACGTTCAGTATAAAAGTTTCATTCAATCAATCACCGTCCAGATTGATTGATTGAATGACATTTTTATTAACAGATTGCAGAATGGGTACAATACAGTACGGCTCAATACACACAATTGTTAAGGGGATGCAGACCAGTGAAAGACTTTCATCTTGTTTACATCAGGGTCCCCCATTTTCAATTCATAATGAATTTCAAGTAAGGGTGCAACTTGCTCCGTGCAATCCATTCTTTGTGGATCTAGCCCTAAGACTCCCAAGATGTACAGTAGCACTGAACGGCATAGGAAGTCCTTCATTCCGACAGCCATCAGACTTTATAATGCATCACTGTGCCTCACTGCATCACTGAGCACAGGGTGACAGTACTATCTTCATGGACTTTTACTTTTTAACCGACATAGTACAATTTTACACTTACTTTATGTAGCAACCTGAAAAATATGCTTATTATTCAGATGTGCTGACTTGCCTTTTATCTCCCCTTTGTGCACAAAGACATGTTGACTAGTTTCCATTGATATTCTCACGAACAATGATGCGAGCTCCTCCTTCTTCTACCGGCTGAAATATGGATTATAAACGGCATTACTGGATTCTATTCTACAATCCTTTTCCCTGTGGAGCTAGTAGGCGACCAGCAGGGGGCGGTGGCAGGCAGAGAGTGTCGGAGAGAGATGGAAGGAGATATATGGAAGCGGAAGAAGGGAGACGCTCTCTTCTGCTTGGGATGTCGCTGTGAACGGTCGCAGCTGCGACGGGAGGTGCTTCGGAATAGCCCCGTTAAAGAAACCCCAGAGAGCCCCGCCGGAGCGAGCGACGGGTTATCATAGGAGTATCCGTGATAGTGCGTGTGTAAGAGAGACTGAGCCACGGGACTGACGTCCCTAGTTGTCGGGTTACAGTAGCAGTGTGACGTATAATTAGCGTGCGGCTAAAGGCTATATCGACTCCAGTGCAACTCTAGCGCGAGGCGCTGAAGACGACCGGTGGTATAGTCAACCACGTTGCGCCACAGTATAATCGTGTAGCAGGTGGGCTGTTTGGGACCCAGAGTGTAGCTTCAGTGTGAGTGAGGACAAGCTTAGGAATGCGCGCCGTCGAGTCTGCACCGGCTGTTTACAACCGTTCTGCACCGGCTGACTTCAGGCCAACACGGATCGTCCCAACCGGCAGAGGTCGCCAACACCCAGCACACGCTCTCAGCTCACTACTGCCCCTGCTCCAGCCCCGCCTGCTAGCACCCGCGACGAGAGCGTTCGACGGCATCTTGCCACCCGGACGGTGGTGGTGCGGCGCGGCCGCCATTTTGGGTTGAGTACAATTGAGCATCAATGCTCCGGAGCTATTACACAGTACACAGTGTGGTGCAGCCTGCGGGCGAAGTTCACGTTGCTTAATACAGTTCCTAAGGGGTACCCCATTAACAATACATGCCGGCATTAGCATAGGGCTTTTGTAAGGTATTTGTGGGCCCACCTTTGATTTCTTTTCATTTTCTTTGAGTGTGATAACGTGTGTGTGTTTAATAATATTTTCCCATCTAGTTAACCCTTTCCCTGTGGGGAAGTTACAGACCTGGTGCATTATAAATAAAGCCTAGAGCAGCGTTTCCGTTAGCCGGTAATTACCGGTTTTTGACCGGCAAAATCTGTTGAAGTCCGACATATTTAATCTCTCCGGTCATAGTGTCCGGTGAAAATAGTTCCCTCTGGGCACAGTTTGATTATTTGAATTGTATTTGGATGGGCTGGAGTTGGGTGGCCTATGCGATGAACGAAACAATCATTGCGTTTGTTGTCGTTGCTTCGCTCAGCGAGAGCTTGCTGCTGGATTTGCGGAAGGTATGCAGCTGCAGACCCACAGAACCCACCAGCTTTGCTGGCACAGTGCGGTCCCCAGACCTGGAAAGCTGCTCTGCGGGTCTGCAGCTGGATGCTTCTTGCAAACTAACTGCGACCGGCTCGCGCTGATAACAGCTTTCATTGTTGGACCGGCTGCTTGGTGGAGCAACGATGAAACGAATGTAATGAATCGTTCGTCGCATGGGCTATTTAATTTTGGCCTGTTTTGGTACGGTTCGGGTGGTCAAGTTGTGCTTGGAGGGAGTTGTTTTCACCGGACATTATGACCAGCACCAAGTCGTTGGGACTCGGAGGTGGAGATATACATCACGCAAACCCACGATAATGTTGCAGTCTCTCTGCAAAATTTCTCAGTTCTTCGCTTGATATAATTAATACAAATGTCCAATATAACGGAATTCGTTAGCTCATAAAAATGTGATTATAACAGACTGCTGTTTAGTGTCGGACCGACTGCCCACATACGCGGTCTATTTTATTTCAAGTCAGCAGCAGCACGGAGTATCGAGGGACTTATTTTATTTGGAATATATTAATGACTGTATACGCAAAAGTAGCCTATAGTTTTAAGTAATAATATTATAAATCTACATGCCTTGAGGATGACATTCTTTATTCAATTGTTTTAAAGCTCAATAAACTATGACCGGAATTAATCTCATTTGTCCGGTAGATTGAAATCTTGCAGGTCACGGAGACCGGCAACAATTTTTTCTAACGGAAACCCTGGCCTAGAGAGGTATTATTCTTGCCGTATAATTAAAGCCTTTTGGAGGTATTATACAGGGTGAAGACCCAGACGTGGGCGATGAGTCAAACACATTGAAGTATATTATCCCCGATATTAACCCAGGGGTGGGTGTATAATATACGTGTTTATGAGGTATGGAGTTACCAACGGTACTGTAGGCTCAATTTGCCTATCTAAGCCAGGATACGTCTTCAACGCGCTCACACCACATTGACTTGGGCTGTTTGTTACTCACTGTTTGATGTTTGTTGATAGTTGCATCTGATGGGTTTCGAACCAGTTGAGTTTTATGGAAGGTGTTGCGTAAAGTTCCAAATAATAACGGAGAAAACAATGAAACAAAACAGGCTCCAGACTTGTACTAAAAGGGTTTCAAAACAAACAGGCGCAGCAAAAGGGTTTCAAATAAACTCAAAATGATTCTAAACAAAGTCTTTCTTTTTAGTCTTTCATTCATTCAATCTGCGCTGTGTGTGTGTGTAGCAAGCGAGCGGTTGAAAAACTGTTTCTCGTCTGGCGTGCGTTTACACACAGCTGTGCCATAATTAATAGGAGAACCATGGTGCCATTTTACGAGGCGACCAGTGGCGGCGCTATTTAGTCAAAACTATTAAATCAAATGAAATGGCTCCTACATAGTCGGCCCCTATTGTTATGGGCAGGCTCTAATAACAATACAAAATCAAAAAACTGCTGGAGCCATACAAAATGTTCAAAACAAAATAAATACTTGTGAGGTGGGAAACAGGCATGGTGTATAGGCCTGTTTGAATCTTCAGTACCTAATTTGAGTTTGGCACCAGCAGGCAAATCTTGCTGATGGGCCTTTCAAGTACACTGGTCTTTGTCTGAAGACGCACACTTCTCACAAGTCCTCTTGAGTCTGGCATTGTTTCCAGGACTCTAGCCAACATCCAGGATCCTCTTGGTGCATTCGTGTCAGCTATGATCACAATGTCTTCCTTTTCAAAGTTCCTGCGGATGCGGTTCCATTTTTGACGTACATTCATAAGAGGTAGGTCAGGTGTTATTCTATCTCTTGGCAGGTCTGCCATCTTCTGTTCTCCGACAGATCCATTGAGACGTCGACATATCACACATTCAGAAATAATCTTTCTTGCCAATGAGTTGGCACAAGGAATCCAATACTTTTGTCTCAGTGAGGAGAGCATGTGGTTTCTCCCACTGTGTCCTACTTCCTTATGGATCTTTCTAAGAACGAGCGTTGACACATGATGGTCCTTTGGGAGGATGGCAGGGTGCTTTGCATCTTCTGGCATGGCTGCTCTGCTTAATCTCCCACCCACTCTTAATATTTCATTTTCAAGTTTGGGATCAAGCTTGTAGATTGAACTGTGTTTCTGCACGTTCAAACTTCCTTTCTGCAATGTTTTGATTTCCTCTTGAAATCCTTGGGTTTGACAGAATTGAACAACGGCTATCTCTGAAGTGTCCAGTTCATCCAGAGAGAGGTTGTGTGCCTTTACAGCGTTTTTGAATTTTTTCATCTCTACTTCAATTGTCTGTCTTTGTTTGTCTGTGTCTGGTTCTTGAATTTGCATCAGATCTTTCCTTTTTCTACTCAACTGCAAAATGTGAGTTCTCAAATACAGCATCCATGCTACAGCTCTTTTCAATTTGTAGAAACTTGAGTAGTGGTGTATATGAGAGTGCTAGTAGGATCTTGATCTGTCATCTGAATGGTATTGACTGTAACCTTCTCTCTTTTGACTTCCGGATCGTCGGCTGGTATGGGGGTGAGATCAGCAGGTAAGTTAGGCCATGTCTCTTCCTTTTCCTGTAGGAAGTCCGGTCCCTTCTTCCAGTTTTCACACTTTAAAAATGCATCAGCTGTAAGACCTCGGGACACATGGTCTGCAGGGTTGATCTTGATGTTCACTTGGGTTCTGAATGTATCTTCATCCACATTCCTGTTCACTTTCACTGCTAGTACTGCAGCAGTAAGTTCCATTCTGGGTGTTGTAACCCGTTTCAAGGGGGCGTCTCTTGCCTTTGCCATGATTACACGCAGTCTGCGTTTCTTTGGGTGGCGTACTCCATGGTGAGTCCTTCTTTTGTGAAACTCCACATCTTTCTTGAATTTCCTTTTTTGGATCATGAGGTCATTCAAATGTATTATTGATATGCGATTGCCGGAAATATGGGTTGGCTGCTTATGGCTTATTGTGGGTTTGTGTAGAAGCCCACTAACCACCCATCCAAGTCTTGTCTTTACAGCATAGGGCCCATTACCCTTGCTATTAATTACTGCCCACGGTTCCATAAACTTAGCTGCATCATTACCAATCAGGAGTCCAATATCTGCATCAATATATGGCAACTTAACCTCTTTTAGGTAGTTCCATTCTTGCACATCATCCTGAGTGGGAATTTTTTGCTTGGTTACAGGAATTTCTGTTTGAGTATAGAGTGGTGGCAGTTTTGGGAAATCATCTCCTTCAAGACTTGACACTTCCAGCCCATTGATTCGGTTAATACTTATGACCCTTTCTTGTCCTAGAGTACGAAGTAGGATTCGAGTTGGTGTCGCCTTAGCATTCAGTTGCTTCCTTAAAGGTTCAGTACAGAAGGTTCCAGTGCTTCCTGGATCAAGGAAAGCGTACGTTTGAAGTACTTGGTTAGAATTCAACAACTTGACTTGCACAGGAACAATTGACAGTTTCTGTTGGTCACCGGCCCCAGTATGGATAGGCCTTTTCATGGTGACTAATGCACTGCCCACTGACATGCTATCGGTGCTTGGACTAGTTTGACTTGTATCTTTTTTAAATTCAATGTGCAACACAGTAGGATGCTTCTTTGTACATATCTTACAAGTCACACGTTTTTTACAGTCCTTACTCATGTGACCCTGAGTCACACATCCGAAACATAAACCGTTTACTTTAAAGAACTCAACTTTGTCTTTGTGTATTTTCTTATCCAATGTCTTGCACAGGTCTGTGCTGTGGTTTTCTTTGCAAAAGAAACATGTTTTCTGTTGCACGGCTGCAGAGCTGCTTGTGCTTGACTGTGACTTTGGTTCTGAGGATTCGGTTACTGTGGCAAAACTGCTCTTAGTGTATGATGAAACTGGTATGTATTTCAAATTACTATTTCGGGGAGAAGGGATTGTCCTCTTTTCTTTCGGTTTTGTGTCTTGTATTTCTCCAAAGAGGGGATCAATGGCAATGTTTGCTTGCCTTTCAATTAAATTTACAAGTTGTGGGAACTTAGCTCTTCTGTGTGTACGCTCATAGTAACCATATGCTACTGTCCTCCACCTCTCTCTGTGCTTGAATGGCAGTTTTGACAAGACAGATTTCAAGTGTGTAGGATTGTTCATGTCTTGCAGAATTTCATTATTGCTCATAGCATTGCAGCATGTTCTCAAGAAGAGTGAGTATTTGTGTAAGGCTTTACCATCTTCGGATCGGATTGCATCCCAATTCAGAATTTGTTCCTGATAGGCAGCAGCAATGAAAACCTCATTTCCAAAATGTTTGCGTAGCAGCCGTTTTGCTTTCACATAGCCTTTTTGGGAATCCATGTGAAGGCAGCTTCTCACAATTGCCTTTGGTTCTCCATCTGTAAACTGTTCAAGAAAGAGCAGTCGATCTCTGTTGTTACTTGTCTTGCTTTCTATACAATGTTCAAATGTACTAATGAAAGAGACATAACTTAATGGATCACCTTTAAAAACAGGTATCTCTCTAGAAGGCAAGAGTGAGAACCTCTGTTCTTGAATGAACATTTCTGTGATTTCATTTTGTTTTCTCAAAATGTCCATCATGGCTCCGCCTGGTTGAACATTAACCTGAGCACCATCTTGCAAGCCAAAGTTTGGGTTAGGCTGTTGAGGTTGTTGGTGAGCAACAGGCATTCGTGAGCTTGTAGGCTGCTGAGCCATTTGTTTCTGTGGCTGCCGTAATTGGCCACTAGGGGCATGTTGAGACCTTCGTCTCAGTGGTGGATGGGAAGCTGCTCCTTCAAATTCATAATCTTCATCATCATCATCATCATCATCATCATCATCATGATCATCATCATCATCATCATCATCATCATCATCATTATTCTCTTCAGCCTCATCATCCTCTTCATAGTCATCATCTTCCTCTTCATCATCCAATCCATGATTAACCTTCTGGCTGTCCACTGGTAAGGATCGCATTGAGTCAAAATAAAGTGGATTGATGTGGATTAAGGGGTTAACATCAAGCCTGGTGTCTACATGTTTAGTAACATCCAGAACCTTTAACATGGCATCAGCAGCTGCAATTTCCACTTCTAATTCAAATGCTTCCTTTCTTGCTTTGAGCTGTGCCTCCTGAAATTCAAATTCTTGTCTTTGCTTGAGATAAGCAGAACGTGTGGCTAGATTGGCTCTTTCGGCCTCTACCTGTCTTAATGCTGCGGTGCTTGAAGTGGATTTCATGCCAACTGAATTATTGCCCAATGATTTCACACTTTGTGCTGGTGTCACTGTTGGTGTCACTTCTGGTGGCTTTTGTGCCATAGCTGCAGGGGCATTATTTATCCATTCTATAACCTTATCATGAAATTCACATATGATTTTGAACTTCGGCATGTACCACTGATCTTGTTCTTCTGCCGCTTCCTCTTCTGATAACAGCTGCTGTACTGTTTTGTGAAGTGATTTGAAGTCATTTGTTTTAGAATTAAATTCATTGTATTCTTGTTTAACCAATTCAACATTTCTGTAATCAACCATAAGTGCTTGTAACACATTTATTTTGCTTGTGAGTTGTCCAAGTTTAGCTTTTCTTCGATTACATTGTTTTGTATAATTAGCCTCAAGTGCCCGTTGCGTGGGTTTCACTTGTCTCTTTCCCTCAACCACAGGCAAGTTAACATTTGTGTCAGAAGTGTGAACGGTGGTAACTTCAATCACAGGAGCTGCATCAGAACCTTCAGTCACAATCAAAGCAGCTGCATCAGAATGGCCCAATTCCTCTTTATCTTGCTCAGACATCGTTAAGCAGCATCTATTTATCTATTTATAACGGTGCACAGGTTTATTTGATGACGACATATATTCCTTCAGATCCACTTTAAATGCGCGTCTTTGGCGTTCATTTATCCACATGATATCGCACATTGCATTATCTTTAATAGAATCACACATCCATTAGATACTTTGATCTTCCAATTCCATTTTGAAATGCGCGTCTTTCGCGTTCATTTATTCAATCATATTGCACAGTCCATTGTTTTCAATAGCGTGACACATCCAGTAGATCAGTTTGATACCATTTTAAATGCGCGTCTTTCGCGTTCATTTATCCAATCATATTGCACAGTCCATTGTTTTCAATAGCGTGACACATCCATTAGATCCGCTTGATACCATTTTAAATGCGCATCTTTCGCGTTCATTTATCCAATTGTATTGCACATTCCATTGTTCTCAATAGCGTGACACATCCATTAGATCCTTTTGATCCATCAAATTCCATTGATTGTGTCCGTATCAGAGAGTTTTTCAACTTGAATGTAGGCTCAATTTGCCTATCTAAGCCAAGATACGTCTTCAACGCGCTCACACCACATTGACTTGGGCTGTTTGTTACTCACTGTTTGATGTTTGTTGATAGTTGCATCTGATGGGTTTCGAACCGGTTGAGTTTTATGGAAGGTGTTGCGTAAAGTTCCAAATAATAACGGAGAAAACAATGAAACAAAACAGGCTCCAGACTTGTACTAAAAGGGTTTCAAAACAAACAGGCGCAGCAAAAGGGTTTCAAATAAACTCAAAATGATTCTAAACAAAGTCTTTCTTTTTAGTCTTTCATTCATTCAATCTGCGCTGTGTGTGTGTGTAGCAAGCGAGCGGTTGAAAAACTGTTTCTCGTCTGGCGTGCGTTTACACACAGCTGTGCCATAATTAATAGGAGAACCATGGTGCCATTTTACGAGGCGACCAGTGGCGGCGCTATTTAGTCAAAACTATTAAATCAAATGAAATGGCTCCTACAGGTACTATAGTGGGACTTCAGTCCATTTGGTCACTAGTAGTAAATTATTGTAACTGACCAGTATCAATAACATTAAAGAACTAGATGGGAGCTCTGTGTGCGTGTCTATCCATGAGCCGTTTAACAACTCTTTTGGTGTGGGTAACGTTAACATAATTAACCCCTTCCTATTCCACCTTTCCCTTTTCATTGTAAGGTTTCTACGGTCATTGAGGGAGGGTACTGCTTGCGGGGGGAACCCAGGGTATTTATTTACAATTCAGTCACTAGGTGTGGGAGGGTTTAAGGAGCCACCGGGGGAAGTGGGAGCGTGTTGGGGAGTACTGCTGACCGCCCTGCTGCAGGGGAGGAAGACCAGAGTACCAGACCAGGTTGGTAAATCCCGGGCCTCATCCACTCACACTGCCAGCCTCCAGTCGACGCTCCAGGCCCAAAGACGAGGGTGCAGTCAGACGGAGCTCTACTGTGTCCAGCTACCTTGTGACTGCCAGCAACCGTTCCCACGAAGCAGGGATAATCCACCCTGCTACATGTATATTCATAAATAGAAACGCTCTGAGGACCCTAGCTGGAGCCCTCATCCAATGTCACTTTGACTATGCTTGCACTTCATGGTACAGCAACATATCAAAACAAATGAAGACAAAGCTCCAGACCTCCCAAAACAAACTAGTGAGACTCCTGCACAACCTTCACTTTAGGACTCACCTAACGCCAGCCCACTTTAGCAGTCTGGGATGGCTTAGGGTTGAAGAAAGGGTACACCAGCTTAAAATGCTACTGGTTTTTAAAGTACTGAAAGAAACGGTCCCCAAGTACCTAGTAAATTATTTTAATAAAGTAGGAGATGTCCACAAACACGCCACAAGAGGAAGCCCCACGGACCTGGTCCCGCCGAGAGTCAGGACATGCATGGGGAAAGATGCATTTTTTTACTCGGCTACGGTAATGTGGAATGCCCTGCCAACATTTATAAAACTCCTGAACTCCCCTCTCGGATTTAAATCCGCCCTAAAAACATGGCTCAGCAGCAACTCAAATTGGTCTTAAAATGTTTTTTATCTCTTTTATCATAACTTGGCTTTTATTTCTTTTATCATGAGTTGCTTTTAACGGTTTGCGGATTTTCTTTTAACATTAGTTAACTGTATGAGTTGTCAGGTTAGGTGTTTTTATACACATTTTTAGGATGTGTCCTGTCTAGTGTACATGTCCATTTGTGTTTCTGTGCCCTTTTATGTTCCATGTATGGACCACAATGGAAACAAGCCTTGGCTTTATTGTGTTTTATCCATTTTTGACCAGCGATGTTGACACTGTTATTGTCTTGTCTTTTAAAATGTTTTTGTCCTACGATTGTGTCAAAATAAAGTATTCAATCAATCAATCAATCAATTCTGTATATTTTTACTGTATATTTTATATTAGAATGTAACATAGGAAACTTTTGTTTTTGTCTACCTAAATGTTTACTGTTTACTATGAGCGATTTGTAGTGCCAAATTTCCCTCGGGATGAATAAAGTATTTCTATTCTATTCTAATCTATTTGCAACATGCTTTACTCCAGGGGTCTCAGCAGAGCTCAGTGATAACTAAGCCCCAGGCAAGTTACACAATTCCAACCAAGAAAATCTCAGAGTGGAATTGTTGTCGTCTTCACATAATTAGATTGCCTCATAGTTGGTTTAGTATGTCTTGTATGTTAGTTAGTTTAGTGTCTTAGTGTCTTTATTTGCCACAAACAAACCAGAGGGGAATGGCAGCCAATGGCAGGTGTTACAAAGGGTCAGATTAAACCGAATATATATATTTATTGCTTGATATCCCTTGTATAATATTTGTATATCGTTTGATATCCCTTGTATATTATTTGTATATATACACGGAATATCATTTACCTGTGTACAAACCAGAGTAATATTCGCTCTCCTATTGGACAGCGACCCCTAGGTGCCAACGACCAAGCCCCCAACGGCAAGTTCAAAGGCAACTCCGGGCATGTCGCAACATGCCCAGAGTCTGCGCAGTAATACGAGACAGAACTGAGGTTGGCACTAGATAATTCACCTTACGTATAAATACGGCGCAGGTGTAAACAGCAGTAGTCTTACCAAAACCTTAAAGCCTTCACCACGAGTCAACGTGCAAGTGAAGTGAGCAACCTTGCGTCTAAATAGAGCGTTTAGAACATGTGCGAATAGGATAGTAAAAGTGTCAGAGTTTAGTGAAGTAACGTCAAGTTCGACCTAGTTTAATGTGAAGTATAGTGCACAGGAGAATCGGCACCGGCGACTGCAGAACCATTTCTGGTTGGATTATATTGCTTTGGGACCGTGACCGCTGGAGCAGAGAACCGTCGATCCCACTGTCGTTTGGGATTTACCCCCGTGAGGATCATCACTCGGGCCCGCCTCTAGGAAGAGGCTGGCTAGCTGTCGTCAATGCTATTCGAGCATACTGGATTATAGCTGTTGCTTTGTCTGCTGATCAAGGGAGTACATGCACCGGCTCCTGTATCTGGAGCCTCGTTATTCCTCGTTGACCCAGACTTTGTACCCGAACATTCCTCTACCCCTGCCGGCCTTACACCCGGAGGGAACCCCCCAGTGTCTCCAGCTGGTACTAGTGTGCCCTATGTAATTGCTATACCACAGGTGGCGTCAGTTTAGACCCATCCTAGTATTCATACTATTCTCATTGACTTACGCTCTTGACTGACTTTACGTGTGTTCTTCGCCATACAAGCGCGAGCCTAATTCTCAATCTGTAACCTAACGTTGCTTAATAATAATAAATACCCTGCAAATAGAACTTTCTGTGTCAATGCCGTATTCTTGTGTGGGTGTTCACCATATATATTCATGTACTGTATGGCCAGTAATTAAAGTACATAACTAGTAGTGGTTTGGTATATCACAATCTTTAATACAGTCAGGGAATTGTACCCCTCAGTTACAATTGGTCCTTCGAGTCCACTCCCCAAGGGGCTCTCCCAAGCTAGAACGCCCGCAGCGCAAACGTCAGCCACCTCCCTATCTGGAGGAATACGCTGTCGTTCTACTAACAGACATTAAATACGGATAAAGCGGATAGTCAAAGCATGTCAAATCCTATCGACCAGGCGACCCGACCAGTAGAGACCCCAGTGGGTTCAGACCAAACTGACTCAGCTCACGGGGGGGACCAGGTGGGACATGACATGACTATACCTCCAGACAACGTCACCGGGATAGTCCCCGGAGCGCTCCAGGATAAAGAAAGCGCTCCAGAGACAGAACCTGACACACAACCAAGAGAAGAGAAGCGCGCCCAGGAGATGGACCTCGGGGCGCGCCAGGAGAACAGATCTCCAACGAGCTCTGTCAGAAGCCGATCACCTCCGTCAGTGTCATCCCCCAGCCAGGCGGACCAGATACTGGCGCAAGCCTTGATCGCCACACTGGCAGCCTCCACCGAAAGAGACCGACTTCAGGGTGAACGCGAGCGGCTTCAAGCAAAGACGCTTAGTGAGCGCGAACACTCTGCCATGGAACGCGAGCGCCTCCAGGCTCAACAGACGAGCGAGCGCGAACAACGAGAGCGCCTCCAGGCGCAACAACAGACGAGCGAGCGCGAACAACGAGAGCGCCTCCAGGCGCAACAATTAAGCGAGCGCGAACAATCTGCAGCGGAACGAGAGCGCCTTCACGCGCAACTCCAAGCGCAAGCCCTTAGTGAGCGCGAACACTCTGCAACCGAACGAGAGCGCTTCCAGGCGCAACAAAGGAGTGAAGACGACCGCATAAGACTGGAGGAGAGACGCCTTCAGACGGAGGAGAGACGCCTTCAGACGGAAGAGAACATTGAAAGAGACCGCGCCAATGCACAGCGCGACGCCGCCAATGCACAGCGCGCCGCCGCCAATGCCCAGCGCGAAGCAGAGCGCGACGGCGCCCATGCCCAGCGCGAAGCAGAGCGCGACCGGCTGCAGGCGCAGATGATAGAACAATTGATTGCCAGGGCGACACCCCCTCTCTCCGCACGGAGCTCCCGGAGATCATCACGACAAGGGTCTAGGGCACCTTCCCCTACCCGACGAAGCGACCCGGGACCCGGCCAACAAGAGGATCCTGTCTACGTCTCCGACCCCCCTCCCCGACCGGTCCATACGAGACCCAGCCACCGGGAAGAACCGGCCTACGTCGCCGAGAGACTGACTAGAAGACTCCAGGACCTAGAAGAGGAAGAGGAAGAGGAGGAATGTCAAGCCCACCAGCAGCAACGTACTCTGGACCAGGAGGCCCAGTACAGCCCCGACCAGCAGCAACGTACTCTGGACCAGGAGGCCCAGTACAGCCCCGACGTCAGCCCCGAGTCACTGCACTACAAACCCCCGACCCAACTCACGGGTGAGTTTGACGTACAGTCAGCACCGAGGAACAGCACCTGGGTACCCGGCCTCTGGTACCCACCGAGTACCAACCCACGACAACACGTACGGGGAGACTCGCCCAGGAGGCCTCTGCCCCTACGCTCACCAATGTGCCAGCCATCCATGGCATCGTACCTTGGTTTAATTTACCAGCCCGCACTGCCACAGTCACTCGTCAACACACCTATTTCCGTGACTGTGGACATACCCACGGGCTTCCCCGTTACATTTAGAGGGATAGTTTGGATGTTTTTGACATAGTATGAAATAATTGCCAGTAGTGTAGTGGATGCAAAGCTAGCAGGTAGGCTCCAGTGGCTTTATGCTCGGAAACGGTAACCCTTGTGCCTGCATGTTGTGGTGCAGATTCAAACCTTTTCTTTTATTGAAATACTGCTGGCAAGTATTTCATACAACTTAACTCATTGGGCGCCAAAAACGTATAATCTTGTGTTTTGTCGCCAACGCTTGAGCGCCAAAAACTAGATATCTCGTTTTACTTCCTTTGATCATTTCCCTTTGATCCCCGTTCTAAACACTCGCTTGGAGCTGCCTGGGTCTCCCTGTCACAGCTGCCTACGTTGGAATTGCAATGGCGATCGAATCCCGCCAGGTGGCAGTATCGCCTACCTTTTGAACTGGGGATATCAGTTGTCTTCCAGTACTGTGTTACCTCCGGCTGCTTCCGCCTCGGAGTGGATCAGGACATAGCAATCGGTGGAAGATTTGGTGCCTCAGACCTATTCTTTCCCATATGGTAGCCATGCCCAACAGTCGCGGACTGGGACCATAATTCCTACTGGGAATTTGACTCAGGCAGGCCAGGCCAGGCCGCGTGAAGATTTTAGGCAACCAACTTGTGTTCAGCGTTTCTCTGATTGGCCACTACGCCCATGTGACCGCGGCAGCGCGAGAGAGCTGCAGTGCGGAAATAGGCTGCATTCTATTGCCATTCTCTGCGACAAACTCTAACCTTAACCAACTCCGAAACAGCGCCTAAACTTAACCCTTCTAACCTTAACCTACTCCGAAACAATGCCTAACCTTAACCCTAACCTTAACCAACTCCGAAACAATGCCTAAACTTAACCATAACCTTAACCAACTCCGAAAGAATATTGCCAAGACAAACTCTAACCTTAACCAACTCCGAAACAGCGCCTAAACTTAACCCTTCTAACCTTAACCAACTCCGAAACAATGCCTAACCTTAACCCTAACCTTAACCAACTCCGAAACAATGCCTAAACTTAACCGGCGAAAGAATGCATGTTAAAAAAGAATTAAAAAAAAATTGAAGGGATTCGAACTTGTCACCAACGCACCGCAGGATCCACAGCAAGGCAGGAAACCAGTTGAGCTAACCATCGATGTAAAAAGAGGGGGAATTACGGCTGCATAATGCTGCCGCGGCAGAGCTCCATGTCGCCGCGGGGGCGTGGCTAGACGCAAGTTGGTTGCCTAAAATATTCACGCGGCCAGGCCAGGCCAACAGAATATAATCATAGCCGCGGAACGCATTTATAACGGGATGCTGAGGGGGGGGGGAATAAAACGAGCAGGAAAGGTGATGGGCAAATAATTTTCTTTTAAAACTCTTGAACTAAAAAAACAAACATCTGGAATTTACTATTCAATGAGCAGAAATAAGAAAAAAGTTTAATTGTAATTAGTTTAATTACAGCAACCAACACTGTCTATAGCTAATTTCACTGTTCATAACAACTGCAGGGGGTGCATTTGTATATAACTCGCCCATTTATACAGTCAACAGCTGCAAAAATAATTCTGTATACAAGTCAATAGGAAAATGACCCAACTTCTCGATTTCTTAATCTTTATGCTTTCTTTCTTTATGAGTTTATGCCTGGTCTCAATCGCTAGTTCCAAGTCTTCTTCGAGTCAAATAGATGATAAAAGGACTGCTAAAAAAAAACGTTTAGCAGCATCTCTGACTAGTGCCTTTTTTGGTGTGTGTCTTTCCCTCTCTGCACCACCCTTTCTCTTCATGTTGGAAAGCAGTGCTCCACGGAGGATTATATCTAGCTACAAACATCAATCTGACATGCCCGCGCAGGCGCACTGCACTGCCTCGCACTGGGTGACAACAGACAAGTTAACTCATTCCTGCAGAACAAACGTATATTAGAGAGCACATCTCCGCGCAACTAGAAACACTTATACTGACCATGGCCTGCTTTGGATTTCAGTGGCCTGACTGCGGAAGGGGGGAGGATAGAGGATAGATGGGAGAGCCAGTTGATGAATTATGCAAAATGTGGTTGAACTATTGTTTAAGAAAGAATTAACAGGAGAAGAAAATATGAATGAAAAATGAATATTGTGATAACTAATGTATGTTTTCTCCCAACCAGATCATATAAAAGAATGTGGGAACAAACTTTCCTGTAGATTAAGAAAATTGGGTTTTAAATTTGTGATTTATTATATATAAATGTGTAATTTTTAGATTAAAAAATTGTTTTAATTGTTTTCAACAAATCCAAAAGTTGTTGTTTAAAAGGTGGGCATCTGGCTTGAGGAGCAAAAGCTCATTGAGGATATGTACCAAAGAATAATGAAAAAATTGAGAAAAAATAAAATTTGAAAAAAATGTATGATTTTAACTTTAAAAATGAAAAAAATAAATATTGTATGGTTAGTATGTATAGAAATCAAGTCAATGTACTGTTTATGACAATAGTAATTGCCAAAGTGAGGAATGTGGTAACCTTGACTGGATTTCATAACTAATATGTGTGAATAATTAGAGAATCATAATGTAAAAGCCAGGCTCAGCCAAAGGTAATAGTATTGGCGTTACAAGACAGCCATTCTCAACCCCCACATGTGACTGAGTACTGTATGTAAATATGGTGATAGCCCCCACTGGGTGCAGAGGGCAGACCAGCCCAGCCCAGACTTGTGAAGAGTAGAATGTATTCACAGGATGATAGTCATGGAAACTAATTCACAAAACAAGTTATTCTTTATCACTGTTTGATATCAAAATATAAGCCAAGAGTAAAACTGTAATAATATTAGAAGTGTGTAAATTCATAATACACTAGAGACTTGGTAAAATGTTTAAGTGGAATACCCCCTGGACTGAGAAAGACCTGAGCAGCCAAGGAGGGGGGTCATCAAAAGCACCCTCCTCTGTTTACTGAAGGAAGACCCACACCCACAGGAGATCGATTTGGGGACAGCCCCCACAGAAAAACCAACCGGATTGGACCAAACGTATTATTAAAATGTGCTACTATCGGTGGGAAATTATAGTATTTAAGAGCAAAACAGTGTTAATTCAGAGAGCCCAGACACCCCAGAGTTCTGCGGCTCCCGCCCCCACCAGAGAATGCTGTCTGCTGATTTTTCATGTAAGTAAGCTGGATGGAGTAGTCACTGTTTGTGATATATAGATTTAGATGCTTATCTTAAAAACCAGGCTTACTCATGAGAAAAGTGCTTACAGTAGATTCTCTATTTTCATTGATGTTAACAATGACTGTTGTATGTACATGCTGGGGTTTGAGAATGCAAACCTTGTTGAACCTTTGTACAAGACAAACATGTTAATGTACTCTGATAATACTTGTATGTGAAAAGCAACTTTCTAATTCACTCTGAGCCGCCGAGGCAAATACATGGGTTTGAACTATAGTTCTTCTTTTACCTGGCCTAAACAGTTATTTTCTCTATCAGTAGAGAAAGACCATTTGAATCATTGATGACCCTTCTTTCCTCCTTCCAGATAGCAATCTCATTGTACTGTAAAATAACCTTAGATATTCATTAAGAATATACCACACAGGCAACAAAATAATATAATATACAAATAAATAAAATAAAAAACATTGCCAGTCTGACAGGGCCAGGCCATGCCAGTCTGCCAGGCCACCGGGAAAAACTCCCGTGCTCCCGATGGTCAGTCCGCTAGCGATGCCCAATATACAATATAATTGCGATAGTCATGGGACGACTGGGATTTACCTTCTGACTGAGGTAAGGTCTATCTTAGGTAACCTGCTGGTATTTCTTTAACCTAAAACATGCTTCTGTACCGATCACAGTGTCGTATTTTACCAGACCTAAAACATGCTTTTAAAAACGACCCCCCCCCCCCTTGATGATTTTATGGAGACACATATGTATATGGTATAAAATGGTCAATAATGCTGGCGCCATTGAGTAGAGATGGGAAAACAGTGAACTATCCCTTTAAGACCTTCTCCCAAAACAATATTTTGTTGTGCCCCCATATTATGCTCTTAAAAATTCCACTTTCATGTTCAGCGGTGGCTGCAGTTATTTGTGTCATGTTGAAAAACAGGGCCACCAGCGAATACCAAACAACATACTAAATCAATGCGGGTCCCGGCTCAGATAAATCAGGTTTGATAGATGGTGCTGATGAATCAATAAAGCTTGGCACTAGACTTGGCTGGCTGCATCATCCCCGGAACAGTGCGAGCGGAGGATAAACCTTGGGTTTGCTACAGTGGATACAGAGACGTCCCCTTGTCTTTTAGTGTCTATTTGGGGGGCCCCTTCTCACTGCCCAACTCCCCCTGCCACCTCAGGTTTTTAATCCCAACACCTAATCTGAACACAGCATCAACAAATGAAGACAATTATATATTTCTTGGTTACCTATTTTTCTATATACGGATATACTCTCGTATTCTTCTTAATAAACCACTGGTGCAGGCTTTTAAAGTGAGGTGCTCAAAAAACTGAGCGCCCTTCAACCTAACAAGGCCACTGGCCATGACAATATCCCCTCCAAATTCCTCAGAGACTCAGCAGCCGCCATCACCCCAGTCATCACACACATAATAAACCTCTCCATAAAACAGGGATACGTCCCCAAAGACTTCAAAATTACAAATTAGACCCAGGCAACTACCGCCCTGTTTCTATTCTTACCTCCATCTCGAAAGTCATGGAAAAAATAGTCTACGAACAGGTCGAAAAGTACCTCGCGAAAAAAAAGAAGCAAATCTACTAATTCCAATCTGGCTTCAGAACATCCCACTCCACTGACACATGCCTTCTCTATATGAACGACCACATCAAACAAGAGGTGGATGTGGGCAAATACTGCGGCATGGTAATGCTGGACCAAAAGGCTTTCGACACTGTCAATCACTCCATTCTGATTGACAAGCTAAAAGCAATTGGTTTTGATAGTTCATCAGTGAGCTGGATGCAATCCTACCTGGAGGGGAGAGAACAGATGGTGGAGGTAAACGGTACACTACCCCCCCCCCCCTCTCAGTGAGCTGTGGGGTTCCACAAGGAAGCATACTAGGACCGTTACTGTTCCTAATTTATGCAAATGACATGTCATCAGCTTGTGATTGCAACTCGCGGACGACTGAGCCCTGCTGGTCTCTGACAGGGACAAGTTGCAGGTTGAAAAAGCCCTCAGCTCTGAACTCGGCAGAATCTGCACCTGGCTCGCTGATAACAAATTATCATTACACCTGGGTAAAACAGAGTCCATTCTCTTTGGATCAAATATCAAACTCAGCAAGGCCAACAGCTTCTCTGTTACAGTGGGTGACAATATTGTCACAAGGAAAGATGAAATTACATACCTGGGCTCCATCCTAGAGGCAAATATTTCCTGTCACAAAATGGCAACCAATGTAATCAAAAAAGTCAACCAACGAACAAGATTCTTGTACCGGATCTCCTCTCTGGTAAGCAAGAATACCCTGGAGACTCTAACAGGAGCACTCATTCAAGGGTACTACGACTATGCTTGCACCTCATGGTACCAAAGCACCTCAAAGGCACTAAAAACAAGACTATAAACATCTCAAAACAAACTGGTCAGACTACTGCTTGACCTTACTCCTAAAACCCACCTCACCCCTGCCCATTTTGACATCCAAGGATGGCTTAGAGTAGACGACAGAGTACAGCAGCTTGCAATGGGCCTTGTCTACAAGATATACTTCCCAAAGGTCAGTGAATTCCATGACCACAACACCAGAGGGAGTTCCACAAATCATGTTCAACCAAGATTCGGCACAAACAAGGGACTAAACATGTTTCGCAATTATGCCACAACAATGTGGAACACCCTACCCACAGCCGTAAAAGAATGTGAATCCCTACCCACCTTCAAAACCGCCCTCAAAGAGCACCTACGGGAGGCTGCAATTCTAAACTGGCCCCCATAAATGTCCAAACCACCCCCCACCCAACCCCCTCCTAATGTACAGTTTCCTCCCCCTCGAATGTATATAGTTTCTGTTAGGATCTCTGTTAAACAGTACTGTATATTTCTATGTCATGTATGTCATAAATGTCATGATATATATCTGTTGTGTATGTCATAAATGTCATTATGAATTGAAAGTGGGGGACCCTGATGTAAACAAGATGGAAGTCTTTCTCTGGTCTGTATCCCCATAACAATTGTGTGTTTTATTATTTCTTTTTGGTAGCACTTTATAATAACACCCTGTTATAATACATTTATACGGTATTTGTAGATGATGAACTAATCATGAACAAACCATTTATATACATTCATAAATGATTATTAAATCATTTATAACTATATTTGTATAACATTTACAGATTAGTTCTACATTATTTATAACTCATTATCAACATTGTTTGTACTTGATTTGTTCATCATTAAATAATGTTGTTTAATGTGTAGTAACACATTTGTAGATGCTTTGAAAAATGGATATGAAAAAACGACTATACTGTATCTCCATTTATTTTTCATGTTCAACAAATGATTTGTTAAGACAATCATAAAACATCTATAAATCATTTGCAGATGCTATTGTGTGCCCTAATCTGAAGTGAAGCCTATTCTGTGAGGTTTCTGTCCTTGCTCACTTCCTCGCTCTGTTCCTTTAAACCACCTCGCTCTGTTTTCCATTTGTTTCTGTTAATCATTTCATTCCCCCATTCACACGCTTCTTCCCAGAGACGTCGTTGATTGGTTCTCTCCCGTCCACACGCTTTTCAATCACATCCCCCAGCTGTCACTGCTTGTCAATCAATCAATCCCGTATTATTTATACCCCGTTTCCCCACTCAAGTTTTGTTGGATCGTTTTGATATTTTCTGCTTGCATTCGCCGTTCCTGCTGCTGCTGTTGTTCCCTGTGCTTTACCTCCAGGATATCCAAGAAGCCTTCCTCTTGGACACCTTTTTCCCGTGGCGACGCGCTCGCTCCGCTGCTGTTCCAGCGCTCTTTACGCACAACGCCTGGGTGAGTTTTTAATGACTGTCTTTGATCAAATTCCGTTTTCGTGTGTTTTTATAACACTGAAGATTACCACCTTTTTATCAGACAGTCACTCACCCAGCGGTTGCCTTTTTGATTGTTTCACTGGGATAATATTTTGACCTAACATCTCCCACTGTGTGTTTATCACACCGAAGATATTATCACATTGGATTGAATTTTGGACTTCGCTCTCAGTGTCTATTTTTGCACCGAAGATATTTTTCACTTGGGATTGTGTTTTGGAACATTGCTCACTGTGTGTGTTTACACGAAGATTAGTTCACTTGGATAACTTTTGTTTTTGGGTACAAGTCACCTCTCCTGTTCTCCTGCTCATTCTACGTGCACCCTGTGTTGACTCGCTCCCTCTCTCTCTCTCTCGGTCCCGCATCACCTCGGAGATTCTGCCGAGAGAGGTCTGCAGAGTGGCTCTGACGTCAGCATCTGCTACCCCCTACTACCACCTCGGGAGAAGCTGCAGAGCAGCAGAACATTTTCATCCTTGCTTGAATTCCTGTCTTGTTTAGACTCTTCCTATTCTATGCTGTTTAATTAGTCTCAATAAACAAGCCCCTGTTTTTGGCAACTCTGAATCCTACTCTCTTGTGTCGTTGCGTTTGGGGTCGGTGTCAAACCATAACATTACGATCCAACCCAAAATGACGACCCCAGCCGACACAGAGAGGGTCAGAACCGCACTTGCTAATCAAGTCGAGTTGACCAGGGATCACAGTCACCAACTAGAGAGGGCTGCGGCTGCGGTGCAGGATCTCAGGGAACAGGTCCTGCCTATTCAAGGGTCAATGGCCGCTCTGGCGGGACAACAATCCGGTATTCTCGCTCAGCTTCACTCGCTGAGCGACACCGTTAATGCTTTACTTCCTTCACATCCTTCAGGAGTGTTCACCGCAGCCCCAGCAGATCCCGCACCTCGGGAACCCTGTCTCTCCGTCCCACGGCTGTTCGACGGCAATCCCGAGGAGTGTGCCACATTCATCATGCAATGTGAGTTGGTTTTCCGTCATCAACCAAGCCGTTTTACTGCTCGAGGGTCCCAAGTGGCTTATATGACGAACTTGCTTTCAGGCCATGCTGCCCAGTGGGTCACTTCCTCCTGGGCAATGGAGGCAGATTTTGTTTTCTCCTATCCAGACTTCGTGGCGGAGCTCCGCAGAGTGTTCCACCATCCAGCCCGAGGTCTGGACCCTGGAGCCCGGTTGGGGACTTTCCGACAGGGGAGCGGCAGGGTGACGGACTATGTCCTGGAGTTTCGACTGGCGGCGGTGGAGAGTGGATGGAACGACCCTGCACTTCGCCTAACCTTCTTGAGGGGGCTCAGTGACGCAGTCCGGGACCAGCTCGCTACCCGGGAGTTGCCCGACTCCCTCGAGGACCTGTTTAGCCTCGTCATCCGCATCGACGGACGCCTCCTGGAGAGAAGGCGCGAGAGGACCCGACTGTTACCTCCTGAGGTACCCCGGATTCCCCGGACGCATGACGTCACTCCTGGACGCCCTGTCCTCAACACTACTGGTGGTAGCAGGCCTCCCCGTTCGGTTCGCGAGGAGGAACCCATGCAGCTGGGACGCCCTCATCTGAGCCAGGCGGAGCGTGAGGCAAGGCTCAGGTCCGGTCTCTGCCTCTACTGCGGAGGTGCGGGACACCGAATCGCCGACTGCCCCACCCGGCCAAAAGATCAGGCTCGCAGAGACCCCGGGAGATCCTGGTGAGCCGTTTTTCCCATTCCCAGCGCCGCGCACCACCTGACCATCTGATGAGCGTCACCCTGGCCTGGGGGGACCAACGTGCCACGGTGGAGGCCCTCATCGACTCTGGGGCTGACGAGAATTTCCTCGACTTCGAGTTCGCTACCCGAGCCAACATTCCACTTGAGGACCTGGTGAGGCCCTTGGAGATCTTCTCGTTGGACCAACACCGCCTGGCCGACATCTCTCAACGCACCGGCCCAGTCGTGCTGACCATCGCTGGGAACCACGTCGAGAGAATCCAGTTCCTCATCACCCAATCCCCCCTTGTCCCGGTGGTCCTGGGTAGGCCCTGGCTCGCGCTGCACGAGCCCCACATCGCCTGGTCCTCCGGTACCATCAAGGGCTGGAGCTCCTCCTGTCACGCCCTGTGTCTGCAGGCGGCGTCCTGTCCCCCGCCCCGGAGGCCCGCTGGTGAGTTGCCTCCGGACCTCTCGTCCATACCTCCCGAGTACCACGACCTCTTGGAGGTTTTCAGTAAATCCAGGGCTCAGGCCCTTCCACCTCACCGCCTCTATGACTGCGCCATCGACCTCCGCCAAGGGGCTCCCCTTCCCGGCAGCCGCCTCTACAGTCTGACCGTTCCGGAGAAGAAGGCGATGGATCTCTACATCTCTGAGTCATTGGAAGCAGGACTCATTCGGCCTTTCTCCTCCCCGGTGGCGGCCGGTTTCTTCTTTGTTGGTAAGAAGGATGGGGACCTGCGACCCTGCATCGACTATCGTCAGCTCAACGAGATCACCATCAAGAACAAGTACCCTCTACCTCTCATGAGCTCCACCTTCGAGCCACTGATCCAGGCCTCGTTCTTCACCAAGCTGGACCTCCGGAGTGCCTACCATCTTGTCCGTATCCGTGAGGGCGATGAATGGAAGACCGCCTTCAAGACCCCCAGGGGCCACTACGAGTACCTAGTGATGCCGTTCGGCCTCACCAACGCCCCGGCGGTATTCCAGGCACTCATGAACGACGTCCTTCGTGACATGCTGGAGGTGTTCGTGGTGGTGTACCTGGACGACATTCTCATCTTCTCCAGGACCCTCGAGGAACACATCCAGCATGTCCGCCGTGTGCTGGAGCGCCTCCTCCACAATCGGCTCTTCGTCAAGGCGGAGAAGTGCCGTTTCCACGCCGACTCCGTCGACTACCTGGGCTTCATCATTGAGAAGGGCTTGACCCGAGCGGATCCTCGCAAGATCCAAGCTGTGGAGGATTGGCCTGAACCCACCACTCGGAAGGAGTTACAGAGTTTCCTCGGGTTCGCCAACTTCTACCGAAGGTTCATCCGGAACTACAGTCAAGTGGCGGAGCCACTTACCAAGCTGACCTCCCCCGCTCTGCCGTTCGACTGGTCCCCAGCGGCATGCGCTGCGTTCCGCTCCCTCAAGAAGAGGTTCACTTCCGCCCCTATCCTGCTCCACCCTGACCCCAAGAGACAGTTCATTGTGGAGGTGGACGCCTCGGATACTGGCCTGGGCGCTGTCCTATCCCAACGTTCTCTTTCGGACCAGAAGGTGCATCCTTGCGCCTTCTACTCGCGTCGCTCCCTCCCTGCCGAGAGGAACTACAACACCGGCAATCGGGAGCTGCTGGCGGTCGTGGCTGCGTTGGAGGAGTGGCGTCATTGGCTAGAGGGTGCCGAGGAGCCTTTTACCATCTGGACGGACCACAAGAACCTGACGTTCATCCGCGCTTCCAGGCGCCTCAACGGTCGGCAGGCGAGATGGGCCAGTTTCCTCAGTCGGTTCGACTTCTCGCTGACCTTCCGCCCCGGTTCCCGCAACACGAAGGCCGACTCCCTGTCCCGGTTACACTCCAAGGGGGCTCCACCCTCTGAGGACCCTACTCCCATCCTCCCGGAGGCCCGAGTGGTTGGAGCCATCACCTTGGGCATCGAGGGTGTGGTTAGGCGTGCCCTACGCTTCCAGCGTGCTCCTAGCAACGTCCCTATGCATCGTCTCTTCGTCCCCGACTCTGCCCGGTCCCGGGTACTGCTTTGGGGCCATACCAGCCGGTTCGCCTGCCACCCTGGCGTCCATCGCACGTTCTCCTTCCTGGCTCGTCGTTTCTGGTGGCCCACCATGCGGAACGACGTCAAGGAGTTCGTATTGGCCTGCGCGGTCTGTGCCCGCAGCAAGGCCTCTCACCAGGCACCCTCCGGGCTCTTGCAGCCACTTCCCGTTCCGAGCCGTCTGTGGTCACATGTGGCGCTGGACTTCGTCACAGGTCTGCCCTCCTCCCAGGGGAACACCTGCCTTCTGACCGTGGTGGATCGATTCAGCAAGGGGGTTCACCTCGTGGCCCTTTCCAAGCATCCCTCGGCGGCCGAGACGGCGGACCTCCTGACTCACCACGTGTTCCGCCTTCATGGGTTTCCCCAGGACATCGTCTCTGACCGGGGGCCCCAGTTCACCTCCCAGGTATGGCGGGCCTTTTGCAAGGGATTGGGGGCAACGGTCAGTCTTTCCTCTGGTTATCATCCCCAGACTAACGGGCAGACGGAGAGGATGAACCAGAGCGTGGAGTCTGCTCTTCGGTGTGTGGCAGCCGAGAGACCGGCATCCTGGAGCCGTTTCCTTCCCTGGGTTGAATACTCCATCAATTCAATGGTCAGTTCCGCCACCGGCCTCTCACCCTTTGAGGTTTCCCTGGGCTACCAACCCCCTCTTTTCCCCGCACAGGAGGCGGAAGTGGCAGTTCCCTCCGTGCAGGTCCACCTCGACCGCTGCCGACGAGTTTGGGAGATCACCAGGACCGCGCTGCTCCGGACATCTGAGCGCGCCTGTCGTGGTGCCGACCGGCGCCGGGTTCCTGCGCCGACTTACCGCCCTGGGCAGAGGGTGTGGCTCTCCGCAAAGGACCTGCCGCTACGGTCCTCGGCCAAGAAACTCAACCCCGTTTCGTCGGACCTTTCGAGGTCCTGAAGGTACTCAGTCCGGCGGCCCTGCGCCTGAAACTTCCTGCGTCCATGCACATCCACCCCGTGTTCCATGTCTCCCGGGTTAAGCCCGTCTCCCTCAGTCCCCTTATGCCTCCAGCTCCTGATCCTCCGCCTCCCGTGTTGGTGGATGGTCACCCCCAGTGGCAGGTCCGCCGGTTGATGGGCGTTCGTCGGCGGGGCCAGGGGTTCCAATACCTGGTGGACTGGGAGGGTTACGGTCCTGAGGAGCGTAGCTGGGTCTCCCGGCAGCTCATCGTGGATCCCAGCTTGATCACTGACTTCCATCGTGCCCATCCTGACGAGCCGGGTCGGCCTGGTCGCCGGGTGGCTCCCGTGGAGGAGGGGGTACTGTGAGGTTTCTGTCCTTGCTCACTTCCTCGCTCTGTTCCTTTAAACCACCTCGCTCTGTTTTCCATTTGTTTCTGTTAATCATTTCATTCCCCCATTCACACGCTTCTTCCCAGAGACGTCGTTGATTGGTTCTCTCCCATCCACACGCTTTTCAATCACATCCCCCAGCTGTCACTGCTTGTCAATCAATCAATCCCGTATTATTTATACCCCGTTTCCCCACTCAAGTTTTGTTGGATCGTTTTGATATTTTCTGTTTGCATTCGCCGTTCCTGCTGTTGCTGTTGTTCCCTGTGCTTTACCTCCAGGATATCCAAGAAGCCTTCCTCTTGGACACCTTTTTCCCGTGGCGACGCGCTCGCTCCGCTGCTGTTCCAGCGCTCTTTACGCACAACGCCTGGGTGAGTTTTTAATGACTGTCTTTGATCAAATTCCGTTTTCGTGTGTTTTTATAACACTGAAGATTACCACCTTTTTATCAGACAGTCACTCACCCAGCGGTTGCCTTTTTGATTGTTTCACTGGGATAATATTTTGACCTAACATCTCCCACTGTGTGTTTATCACACCGAAGATATTATCACATTGGATTGAATTTTGGACTTCGCTCTCAGTGTCTATTTTTGCACCGAAGATATTTTTCACTTGGGATTGTGTTTTGGAACATTGCTCACTGTGTGTGTTTACACGAAGATTAGTTCACTTGGATAACTTTTGTTTTTGGGTACAAGTCACCTCTCCTGTTCTCCTGCTCGTTCTACCTGCACCCTGTGTTGACTCGCTCCCTCTCTCTTTCTCTCGGTCCCGCATCACCTCGGAGATTCTGCCGAGAGAGGTCTGCAGAGTGGCTCTGACGTCAGCATCTGCTACCCCCTACTACCACCTCGGGAGAAGCTGCAGAGCAGCAGAACATTTTCATCCTTGCTTGAATTCCTGTCTTGTTTAGACTCTTCCTATTCTATGCTGTTTAATTAGTCTCAATAAACAAGCCCCTGTTTTTGGCAACTCTGAATCCTACTCTCTTGTGTCGTTGCGTTTGGGGTCGGTGTCAAACCATAACATATTCATCATTAACAAATGTCTAATACAGTTAATTATTTGTTTACTTTTTCATCACATGTTACAAATGTTGTAGACAGCTTTCGGATACACCCTTCTTTGTGACATCAAACAGTGACAGAATTAGGACTAAAGATAAATGCAATTTTATTAACATATAAAATACATGTGCATGACATATAGTGTAACGTGGGGGTTCACTAGGACCCAGGAGTACCCTGGCCAGGTATTGAAGAGTATCTAGAGAGGAAGTCTCACGTGAGTGAGACTTGACGTCACGTGTGTTGCCGTCTGTTTGAATGGAAGCACGATACATGCAGAACCAAGTTATCCGTGCTGCTCCTGCCCCACGCTTTTAATAAGGTATGAGCAGGTTAAACACCTTTTTTGTTGGTAAATCTATTCCATCATTTCCGACCTACAAACAACTCTTATATGTTGTGTAGACGTACTTGATGTGGTGGGCGCTAACGTTACATTTGTTCCTAATGTGTGCTCAGTGCTCAGTATATTGCGGTATGTGATGATGACACAACACAAATAATTATTTGTATTTTCAGACTGTATAGGCGCCGATACAGCCTGAAAATACAAATAATTATTACTCTTGTGTGTCGTGTCATCATCACATACCGCAATATACTGAGCACACATTAGGAACAAATGTAACATTAGCGCCCACCACATCAAGTACGTCTACACAACATATAAGAGTTGTTTGTAGGTCGGAAATTATGGAATAGATTTACCAACAAAAAAGGTGTTTAACCTGCTCATACCTTATTAAAAGCGTGGGGCAGGAGCAGCACGGATAACTTGGTTCTGCATGTATCGTGCTTCCATTCAAACAGACAGCAACACATGTGACGTCAAGTCTCACTCACGTGAGACTTCCTCTCTAGATACTCTTCAATACTTGGCCAGGGTACTCCTAGGTCCTAGTGCCCCCCCACGTTACACTATATGTCATGCACATGTATTTTATATGTTAATAAAATTGTATTTATCTTTAGTCCTAATTCTGTCACTGTTTGATGTCACAAAGAAGGGTGTATCCGAAAGCTGTCTACAACATTTGTAACATGTGATGAAAAAGTAAACAAATAATTAACTGTATTAGACATTTGTTAATGATGAATAGGCTTCACTTCAGATTAGGGCACACAATAGCATCTGCAAATGATTTATATATGTTTTATGAATGTCTTAACAAATCATTTGTTGAACATGAAAAATAAATGGCGATACAGTATAGTAATTTTTTTCATATCCATTTTTCAAAGCATCTACAAATGTGTTACTACACATTAAACAACATTATTCAATGATGAACAAATCAAGTACAAACAATGTTGATAATGAGTTTTAAATAATGTAGAACTAATCTGTAAATGTTATACAAATATAGTTATAAATGATTTAATAATCATTTATGAATGTATATAAATGGTTTGTTCATGATTAGTCCATCATCTACAAATACCTTATACATGCATTATAACAGGGTGTTATTATAAAGTGCTACTGTTTATTTTTTATTTAACCTTTATTTAACCAGGAAGTCCCATTGAGATACAAGATCTCTTTTGCAAGGGAGACCTGGTAAAAATGACAGCAATAACATTTGCAATATATCAGACAGCAATAAAATGTGCGGTACATCACACAAGAACATAATAAAAGTGCATGTATACAATATACAATACATCACATGTAAACACAAAAACACAAAACAGAATAGTCTACATAATAGTAAAAGTGTATGAAAGTCAAATACAGTCATAAGCAGTTTTGCAGTTGGGACCCGACTACAGAAAGCAGTGACATTCTTCTTGTATGAAGTTATGTAATACAGATTTTAATTATCTAAGTGGATATGGTCCTGTAGCCCATTCCATGCCCAAGGTGCGAAGCTTGAAAAAGCTGTTCTTCCTAGTTCAGTGTGTATTCTCAGTTTTTTTTTAAGTAGCCATCTTGTTGAGTTAAGGCGATGCAGACCAGAGAAAGACTTTCATCTTGTTTACATCAGGGTCCCCCATTTTCAATTCATAATGACATTTATGACATACACAACATACAGATATATCATGACATTTATGACATACATGACATAGAAATATACAGTACTGTTTAACAGAGATGCTAAGAGAAACGATATACATTCGAGGGGGAGGAAACTGTACTTGTTATCCTTTCGACAAATAAGATAAATGCACCCAGGCCATTCGCAAAACCAAGACTGGTTACTTTCAAGAGCAGTTTAGTCTCAGTAGCTCAAACCCAAGCAGGTTTTGGAAAACAGTTAAAGAGATGGAGAACAAACCCTCATCCTCCCAGCTGCCCACCTCCCTAGTAACTGGGGAT
This sequence comes from Notolepis coatsorum, assembly GCF_963971535.1. NCBI lineage: Eukaryota > Metazoa > Chordata > Actinopteri > Aulopiformes > Paralepididae > Notolepis > Notolepis coatsorum. The sequence continues at coordinate 73,053,955 of NC_140174.1, read as the reverse complement.
ATGGTAATTACTGGAAATGAGCGTGTGGCAGAGGCCTTTAATAATCACTTTATTAAAGCTGGGAGCCTGTTTGAGTCCATGGCACCCCCTGCCCCACCATCAAACCCCTTGCCCCTCAGCCCTACAGCGCCACCTGCCTCACCATCCAACCTAGTGCCCCTAATCCAGCCACGCATCACAGTTTTGCACTGCAGGAATTGACTGAGAAAGAGGTTTTAGAAGTACTCAGCAAACTCGACCCCAAGAAAACCTCCTGGCCTTGACGGGTTAGACCCCTTTTTCTACAGAACTGCAGCCCCCATCATTGCTGAACCTATTTCCCATCGATGTAACCTGTCCCTGCATACAGCAGAACTGCTCTCCGCTTGGAAAGCAGCCTTGGTACGGCCCCTGTTCAAAGGAGGAAACAATATTGACCCCAACTGCTACCGCCCAATTTCAATTTGACCCTGTATAGCAAAAGAGACTAGTTTGCAAACAACTCACAAGCTTTCTAGAAACCTACAACATACTTTCGGAAAACCAATCTGGCTTCCTCTCAGGGCATGGATGTGAGACTGCTACAGTGCTACAATGATGTCCTCAACGCCCTTGACTCTAAACTCTACTGTGCTGCCGCATTTATAGATCTGGCCAAGGCCTTTGACACTGTAGATCATGAACAGCTTTTGGAGCGGCTGAGAGACATTGGTGTCACTAATCACATGGTTCGAGAACGAAGGGTTATGTATATAACCCAGTTCTATGAGTTATGGTGCGCTCAGCACCTGTCTGCATATATCTCGCTTCAGCGTATATACACTGAATAAAAAATTCCACCATGTACCTTTACATGCCAGCATTCATCTGGCCACACCCCCATCCGCTTACCTACATAAGCAGGGGTGGGGCCACATACTCATCTCCTTCCCAACAAATTTCACCACAATGAAAAATCAAGGGCCGCAGCGGCGTCCAGGTGCTGAGCGCACCATAACTCATAGAACTGGGTTATATACATAACCCTTCGTTCTATGTCGTTATGGCTTGCTCAGCACCTGTCTGCATAACAGGGGCTGAGCGGAGCCATAGCCCGACGAATGTACCCCGCTGAGGCCCCCCACAACCATCAGACCGGGGAGGACCGAGCCCCCCTGACCCTCCCTAATGGAGGATACCCCCCCTATTGGAGGTTCACGGGAGGGCGACAGATCCGACCGTGCGAAGAGGCACTCAAGCAACTCAACGCACAGGGTGAGCAGACCGTGGCTTGACCCCACGACTACACACACGCACAACCCGCATGCCACCCGGGAACGAACGGAAGGAACAACCTCATTACTGCCCCCAGAAATCACGGGGTCAAGAGCAAACCCAACCCCGTGGCAAGGCCGTAGCAGCGGAGCGCGAAGGAAGACCCAGACCCACTGAAGGGACTGGATCCCCTGGAAAACGGGGGCCCGGAGAGGTCAATGACGCCAAGCATCAAGACCCCACCAGGTGGTCACTTAGTGACACCGCCCCCCACATCGCCAGCGTATTCGGATAAGGCCCCTCCAAGAGCGGGCCCTTTCCCCCCAATAGCACACCGCCTGGCACACTGACCCTGCAGAACAGGCAGTCAGCATGGCCGTAAGCACACAAAAAAGGTTAACCAACAGAAGCAGGCAGCGCACCGGGGAAACCAGACAACAGGCTGTAACCTGAGCCTGGAGCACTGCGGACGAGACAGGCGCCGAAGGAGTCAGCTGAAAACAGCCCCCCCGGCGGAAGGGGCGTATGCTGGCGTTGTTGCATGACAAAGCCTCCATTAAAAAAAAACCACCCAGAGGGGTCGAGGCAGAGAAGGCTGACATGATTGGTAGACGTCATGAACGTGCAGGGGCACACTCAACCGGGTAACCCGGGAGTTGACACTGCTCCAACACACCAGGGAATCAACCACCCTCTTGGTACCGACGGTGGTTGTTCCTATAACCCCTCAAGAAAAAACTCCAAAACACACCTGCGGGCATACACTGGCTATACCGCAGTACAAGTGTTTCAGTTTTCAAAAAAGGGTTATCCCAGGCCTACGGTATCAACAAAACTTTACTTCGGACCGGGCCCGGCGGCACGGGAAGCACAGGGTTACCAGAGGAGGTCCAAGACCACCCCAACAGCCCCCTCTTCGCCACGCGTGAGAGAGGAGCGAAAAGAATGGAGAACCAGCCCTAAGCACACCGCACTTGGTATTCCCAGGCGGTCTCCCAACCAAGTACTAACCAGAACCGAACCTGCGTAGCGTCCGAGATCGGACGAGATCGGGCGTGTACACGTTGGCATGGCCGTAAGCCATTACGATAGTGCAGAGTACAATATATACCCAACAAAGGGTCTCCATAGCGCCTAACCCTGTGACACCCGGACCGACCCGGCATTTTTTCCCCCGAAAAAAGCACAAGTCCCTCAGGGTACCAGAACAGCAGATCTGCATCCCCGGCGGACAACGGGTTAACTGACCTGGACCAGCGTGACCAGACCAGTCCTGTGTCCTAACCACACCGACATGCCCACTCCAGAAGAGGGGGTAGGTATGCGTGTCGATCTAAAACATGAAAAGAGGGCGCCACCCAGACGGTCCCATTTGGACCGTGCTCAGTGGCCCACCCCAAGGGCGTGAGACCCCTCTACCTATGTTCAGATCTATTCCGTTAACATCCCCCAGATATGAACGAGAATTCATCGAGACAACCTAGTAAACTGGCGCTCGGAAGAGACAAAACTCCATCCCAGTTGCCCTATAAAAACGCTGTTTTAACAAGCAGAAACACACCGAGCCAGCACTATATATGCGTCGAGACCCAAACACATCAATGGATAGTCTAGCAAAACACCAAACATTGTTCCTCCAAGTCGCCTGGGAGAACGACACGGAGCCGTCATGCTTCATGTACCTTCCTCTTTTTATTCAAAAAAGAAAGAACACAGACTGACATGAATCCCTCGCGACGCAGCTGAGGGTAATTTTTTTTTAACATTTTTACATCCCACCACCCTCCCATAGGAGACTTCCCACGCGAGCTGTATAGATTGAAAAGAATATATTGCAACATTGAGCTATGTAATATTTGGGTTAGGGCTCTCCGAGGAGGAGGCACTGAACCAATACACACTCAATACTCGAATTGAATCGAATACACACACAATAGAGCAGAACTCCTCTTCGAAGTTCTACTCACCTTGACAATCTGAGGAGGAGGCTCTGAACTCTGAGGAGGCTCCCTCACAGGGAAGGAGAGTCCTAACTCAGAGAAGGCCCGAGGAGGAGCTTCCTGAGGAGGAGCTCTGACAACTCCCTGAAACAGATCCATCACATGGACCTGAACAACTCACGGAAGTCTTACCAACAGACACGCGCACAGTGACGTACTCTATGGCGGGGGGATTTCTGCTGTGCACACGCCCAATCTTCCAGGGTGTGGGACCAGGAAACTCCTCCCCCCCTCTTACCCTGTAACGTGCCGAACAGCAACGTGACAGGAACCTTGAAGGACAGGAGGTTTTAACCCCTGACCAATCAGAAAAGGGGAGGAAAGGATTACCAGTTCACCCCTTTACGACCCCACACCCATGATACGATGTAATGACAAAAAAGAACATGACACAGTCATAGTCAGCTACATGAAGTGTCTAACAACTTCACACAGCTCATGTGCTAACCTGCTATCTGATTTTTACTAAGGAAAAAACACAGAATAGAGAGGGCCCCTTTAAGAGCCCCGGTACCAGACTTACACATGTGCTTCTGTGGCCAACCTAACCCAGTTGTAGATCACAAGACACATACAACCCTTTATCACAACAAAAAATGGCAAGTACACTCTTGCTACAGAGGAACGCCGTTTTTCATAACGAGAGAATACAGAATCCTCGATTATATATCGGCCACAGGCCTTGCTAAGCACACACGATAAGCAACCAAACAATCTTTTCTTTAGGAAAATATAGTTCCTCAAGCGGTTAGCACAACCCCAGCAATTAAGCTAAGGGTTACATCGTATCCCCACAAACACAGTGACACAATATATTGTAAACAACATGTCTGAGAGGAGGGTGGGGATCGCCCCAGGGAACCGGGGGATCACCCCTCCTACCTTACCCTTGATACGGCCCAGTTGAACAGGTAACCCTGTTAATATGTGAACACACTGTTCATTGTCATTACAGGCTGAGAAAAGAATTCATTCTTCACTCATATGTCACTAAGCATAGCTTTATAGGTTAATTAACCCCCTTAGTTGTGAGTTCACGGTACCTGAACACACATGATGTTCTCAACACAACTAACCAGATCATTTTTACACATGTAAAACAACAACCCGATTAGTATGGAGAGAGAAGCTATACCAGTGACAAGACAATTCACACACAACACGCGTCGTATCCTAAATGTATTGCAGCAACACCCATTTTGGAAAACATCGTTATTACAAAACATTTAGAAGGGAAGGAAGAAGAAGTGTTTAAGGTCCGGTCGGGACCTTCCTACCGTGAGCGCAGGCCAAGCGAACTGCAATCTGGCTAACGGGGCACCGACGTTAAACACAGCATTCCTGTGTTGACGATGAGGGCAGCGTCGCTGCGCCATCCAGCCGCTGCGGTTCTCCATGTTGACGCAGTCCTCGCCGGCCGGGCTCCCGGTAGGTTTGACTAACATCCTCTGTCAAAGATGACGTCGTAGTCAGAGTGTTTAAGGCATGTTATAGTCACAGAAAACGTTCAACAGTGTAGCATTAAGCTAACAGCCGTTCGGCTGATAGCAACAAGCTAACGTATACCAGCCTGGTAAACACAGCGAGATAAAGCCGCAGCTAACAGCTGACTGGCTAACGCAGTAGTCCACAACTAGCACGCAACCTAAGCAGCTATCACCTGAACTGTATACAATGACATAACAAGCCACACTTCAGACAGGCCGCTGTCCCAATCCCTCCCCTAACAGGGAAAAGAAAAAGAAATGTCAGAACACAGTTGTCAACGGTGATCCAGACATACACGGGGCCCTTTGAGCATGGAATTTCAGATAAAGAAGATCCTATGCCCACATTTCCTCGTTAGGGTATACTTTCATTTGTATATGAAAGATGGGGCCTGCACGGGACAGAGAAGCATCCGCTCTAGAATCCTGGGATCACCAGGACCTAGCGCGGCCCACTAGAGTAGCCATCATGGGCGTCAGACCAAGATCCCCCGACCGCCGTTTAAGCCGAGCAGAGGACCCTAGCCTGGATTCGGCGTTTCGTAAATTGTTAGCCAACCCCCACAGCATCAACAACAATCAGAGCTCGCAAGCAAAACAGTACGTACCCAACCTGGAAACAACCGCTTCTCACAATAGTCGGTGCGTCCTACAGTCCAGCTGTGTTGCTGGAGGGTAACCCCATCCAGCCGCAGCAAGGAGGATTGTAGTTGGGAAGCATGTTAGCGGCGTGAGCTCCTAATACGAAAAAAACGTTGAAGGTCGGAATGATCCAGACACTCCAGTAACGAAGACAATATCGCCGTATTTTCTCGAAAATAGTGAGAGAGAAAATAAAGATATGATGTCAACGTATCTCCTTGTTCTTCTGTTTTCCTTTCCTCAGACTAAATATTTTTCTTCACGTCAAGTGGGCATGTGAGCAGCACTAAGCTTGTGATGAAATTTGAGAAGGAGATGAGTATGTGGCCCCACCCCTGCTTATGTAGGTAATGCTGGCATGTAAAGGTACATGGTGGAATTTTTTATTCAGTGTATATACGCTGAAGCGAGATATATGCAGACAGGTGCTGAGCAAGCCATAATGACATAGAACTACCTCTCTGATCGCACTCAGTCAGTAAAATCCGACAACCTATTAACCCAGTCCCTATCCATCTCTAAGGGGGTCCCCCATGGCTCCTTACTACTGTAGCTCCAATCCTTTTCTCCATCTATATAAACAACATAGGCCAGTTCGCTGGAAACTCCTTAATTCACCTCTATGCTGATGACACAGTCCTGTACACCTCTGGTCCCTTCCCGGATGCTGTCCTGAAAACTCTCCAGGAGAGCTTTCTAAAAATCCAAGCTGGTTTCTCCGCCCTTTGCCTGGTCCTAAACACCAGCAAGACCAAAGTTATGTGGTTCGGCCGCAAGGGTGCCTCCCAGACTGGCACCATTGTAGCCGCCGATGGCAAAAAGCTTGAACTGGTCACCTCCTATAAATACCTGGGAGTGTGGATCGACACCAAACTCTCCTTCTCTGAACACCTAACTAAACTGCAGGCCAAAGTCAAAGCAAGGCTTAGCTTTCTGTATAGGAACCGTTCCTCCTTCACTAGATCTGCTAAACTCACCCTGGTCCAGATGACTGTCCTGCTGCTATTTGATTTTAGCGATGTAATCTACCGCTTGGCCCGTAAGGGTGATCTAGAGCGCTTAGATATCCTATATCACTCCGCCATTCGCTTCGCTACCAATGCCCCCTACAGGACCCACCACTGCAAGCTATACTCCCTAGTAAACTGGCCCTCCCTGTAGATTAGACGCAACATCCACTGGCTGGCCTTTGTATATAAAACACTTCTAGGCCGTACTCCCCCTTACCTTACTCGCCTAGTCCACCCTCGTCCACTCCCGAATTACCACACCCGGTCAGCCAAGGTATGGCAATTAGGGAGGGGGGGGGGGGTGAATGGGTGGTTTCCCCCCCTTGGTGGATTTTTTTGTCAAATCAGTTGCGCAATAGTCACTTTTGGTGAGTTGTTTCTATACAATTCACTTATATGACATTTAGGTATGACACAGGACTACACAAGCATTTTTAGTATAGAAATGTGTCAACAGAATAAAGCAGGGAACCACAATATTTTGCATACAATTTATGCAGAATGTAATATCATAACTGTCTATTATTTTTCTTGCAATTGAGCCAATTTTCCTTAGGTACGGTTTTGAGGTGTGTGTTCAAAAGAATGTATTATCAAAAACACGTTCACAAAAAGTATGGGTTACTGAATGCTGAACTGCACTCTTATTTTTTTTTTAATCTTTTTCCCCCTCCTTTTTCCTCCGATTTTCTCCCATCCCAATGTTAGTTGTTATGCCAATTCCCAATCCCCTTCCTGGTCGCTGCGCACTTACCCCCCACAGTCGGTCTGGGAGAGTGGAGGCTATCACGTGCTTCCTCCGACACACGTCTAGCCAATCAACCGCTTCTTTTCACCTGGCAGCGCGGATTCTCACTGAGAGGGTGTAACGTGTGGAAGGATCACACTACCCCCCTTAGATCCTAACCGCGCTGAGCAGGCGCCCCGACCGAACTGTAGGAGTCGCTGTTTACAACGACCCGGACCCACCCCGCCAGCTTTCCCACCCTCTAATACAGCCAATTGTATTAGTGTGAACGGCCAGCCAAGCTGGTGACAACGCCGGAGCTGTGAGCTCCAGCGTCTCCGGTGTTGGTGATGAACGCAATCTCCGCTACGCCACCTGACCGCCTTGAACTGCACTGTTATAATCACTAAGCCATTGTAAGACCTTAACTGTGTCCCTGTATCACTTGTCTCTGCTGCCCTTTGATTAAAAAACGTCTGTATGTCCATTTTCCTTTTTTTTTGGCATATTTGAGTTAGTAATAAAAGTCACCTAGTAAAGGTGAGATAATTGACAATATCAAAACATGCTAGGGCTGTACCGAATAGTTCGAAGCTTCGTTCATAATGTTGACATTCGAATTCTAAATCAACATAAAAAGAATTGTAATTATTAAAAAAAAAATATATATATATATATTTTTTTTTTATTTGCCAAGGTATGGCGAGGGCCATACCTTGCCATACTAAAATGACGCCCCTGCCCCCATGCCAACTCCTCACATGGCCGTTACTCCTTTCAGTATGCAGCAGCTGATAGCTGGAACACACTACAAAAAACCATAAATATGGAAACGTTTATTTCAATTAGATTGTTTAAGGAAACTTTAACAAACTCCCTAGAGCACTCATGTAGATGTTTCTCCGTGTGCTAACACCATGCTGCCACTATTGTTCTGTTGTCCGTCAGTTGTTGTTGTTCAGTTCAGTTGTTGCTCTGTATGTATGTCCTGCCTTTTTAATAATGTTCCTTTGTGTTTTATTTTTATTTATTTTATTTTATCCCCCATCCCCTTTCCCCTAGGGGGCTTTTTACCCCCAAATAGGCCGTTATTGAAAATAAGAACTTGTTCTTAATTAACCTATCTATTCAAATAAAGGTTTGATGGTGGTATGGTAGCTGCTAGAGGCAAGGCTAATTAGATTGGAAAGATATAGGGGAAGCTTCCCTAGGATGGCCTTATATATAAAAACAAACATGTGGGATTTCCTCCGTAGTACAGAGAGGTCCATCCTACCATTTGGTAAAGCACACAATGGTGAGTAAGCCCTTTGGCACTAGTGATGAAGCGCAGAGAAGCATGGTACACACTCTAGCTTTTTTAGCAGTGAAGAGGCAGCATGCATATATATATATTATGTCACCATAGTCAATTACACACAGGAATGTGGCTTGAACAAGTTTCTTTCTGGCCTCAAAAGAAAAGCATTGTTTGTTGCGAAAGAAAAAAACAAGTTTAGTTTAAGTTTCCAATATGCGCTTTAAAAGATAGCTTTTCATCCAGCCATAGCCCCAGATACTTGTAGGATGAAAAATGTTCTATGGTTGCTCCCTTTAGCGTAACAATATGAACATGATTCACTGGCTGTGAGCGAGCCCTTGTGAACATCATGGATTTCGTTTATTTAGCCGTACTGTATTGTACCCGTTTATTGAGCCGTACTGTATTGTACCCATTCTGCAATCTGTTAATAAAATGTTCAATCAATCAATCAATCAATCAATCAATCAATCAATCAATCAATCAATCAATCAATCAATCAGGCAGGGGCCCTAGACACAGTGGATAGATCCTTTTTTTTTTTACTGTGTTTTCATAGTGCTATCTTTAAATGGGAAACCAAGCCAAAGTCTAGTAGCGCTGGAAAGTAGTGTTAGACTCAAGTAGCGCTGGAGAAATGACTTCAGTATTATGGCTTCTACAACATGAAGAGTCATGGACACACTTACTGGCAATGTCATGGCAGTCCAGGACACACTCGGACCCAGGGTCCATTTCAATCACCATAAAGCTCCACAGGAACACAATGCCACAATCCTATTTGTTAATTAGTGTGCTGTTTGTTGCTGGGCTCTTTCACAACCAGAAATGGCCATGTGAAAATGTCAGCATAGAATTTGAAACTGATATAAATGAAGGCCATTCCTTCTCAATAGAGGCCTTGCACGGAATATTTGTGTAGTTCTGTCTTTCAGCATGGCTGCCTGCCATGGTTGCTATGTGCAAAACAACAGTTGCTATGTAAACGGCTGCTTTTTTATATAGCGCTTTTATCCAAAGTGCTTTACAATTTGTTCCTCACATTTTACCCAATCACTCACACATTCACACACCGACGGCGCAGGCAACCATGCAAGGTGCTGTGGAGGAAATACAGAGCTCATCTCCCCGCTCCCCTCTTCAACCCCTCCCTTCCCCTCCATTTGTCCCCTCTCCTGTGTCGTCGTCCCCCCCCCCATATACCCATCTTATGGGGTTTCCCCCTCCCCCTCCTGACTATAAAGGGATCCTCCCCACGTCATTCTGGTCTTCTCGTCCCGGGTCTTATAGCTGATCACCTGGGCGAGAGCTTCTCAGCCATATCTCTAACTATCTTGTAACATTTGATCTTCTCTGGTCAATAAAGCCATTTATTAACTGGACCCACTTGACTGAGTACGTTTTTCCTAACAATTATATCCACTACAGTGCCAACCTGCTCATCGGGAGCAATTAGGGGTTAAGTGTCTTGCTCAAGGACACATCGACACGCTGCCCGGGAGGAGCGGGAATCGAATGTGCTGATATAAGAAATATATCAACAAAAACATAATAATTTGGTGTCTTATTACTGGATCTTGTAAACAAGTCACAGTGGAACAGTATATCATACAGTATAAACATTCTGTATTCTGTGTAAGGCCTCTATTGTACATTCTTTATTGGTCATTTAGCATGTATGCCTTAAAATGGCCATACAATTTCAAAATTATTTGTGAAAATGTCATCATCCAAAAGAGTCTTAGTTTGATGCACAAGCGTTAGAAAGATGCACCTCTCTATCTATTCCACTTCTATAACAGCTTCAACTTGGTGTGGTCATGTGGTGCGGTCTACAGCCAATCACAGCCTTCCTTGCCAAAATATAACAACAGAAGAGGACCCAGGGTGGATAATGGAAACATACATAAGGAAAGCTTTCTGATCAAGAATCTCTGAATTCATTAGGATTTTGTTCTGAAATTGCTGCAGCAGCAGTTGTCGAGCAGCCAAGAAAGCTGTTGATGATGATGATGATGATGATGATAATAATGAAGATGAAGATGATGAGGATGATGATGGTGATGCAGATTATGATGATTGTGATGGTGATAATGATGAAGATGATGATGATGAAAACGATGACGATGATGATGATGATGATGATGATGATGATGATGATGATGATGATGATGGTGATGATGGTGATGATGATGATGATGACGGTGATGGATTGTGATGAAGACTTGTACATCCAGGTTCACAAATTTGAGGGTTCTCCCTCACGCTTTAGGATGACAAACACTGACTGAACTGTCCTGGGGTACAAGAATAACATGGGAATTCTTCAAATCAGTGGCATTATCCTTTAAGTGGGACATCAAACTTGACTTTACATGCCCTTACAGTATAATTACTTCTTTTGGCCTGAAATTATGCCTACATACTCACCAAAAGTCAAAGTTATCTGGTTATCACCATGTATCATTCAGGACTGGTATTCTGGTTATCACCATGTATTATTCAGGACTGGTATTCTGGTTATCACCATGTATCATTCAGGACTGGTATTCTGGTTATCACCATGTATTATTCAGGACTGGTATTCTGGTTATCACCATGTATCATTCAGGACTGGTATTCTGGTAATCACCACATATCATTCAGGACTGGTATTCTGGTTATAACCACATATCATTCAGGACTGGTATTGTGGTTGTGTAACGGTTAAAGCTTGATTCATACTTTGTGCAAGCTTAAACTCAACTGAAGCATTGCTGATAATTTTCTTATGACAATCTGTGAGTAATAGTAGTAAAGTTGGGGAGTGTAAATGTGAAGCTTTAGTCACGGCTGCTGTTTGAAATGGCCCTGGGAGCTCATCTCTATGCTAGTGTCTACATTCTCATTCCCTACTATAGCTTCAGCTTGTCCTACGGATTCAAAAGCAAATGATTGGCCTATAGGGACACACACTGAACATGAGGCTTTGACTCTATACTCTCTGTGTTAACCCTTTCACTACCACTCTACCAAAGGGTTAACCCTTTCACTGCGACAATACAGAAGGTTAACCTTTTACTGCCACCTGACAAAGGGTTAACCCTTTCACAACCACAGCCGTCTGTAGTGTGGTAGTGAAAGGTTAACCTTCTGTAGTGTGGTAGTGAAAGGGTTAATGAAGCTCTGATGTGGATCAGCAGACCACTGAGCAGGATCTCTTTGACCAGTTGCAGAGCTTTGTCTGCTCTAGCAGTGCAGGGCTTAGACTGGCAGTTAAAAAGAAGATACTGACCTAAAATCTCTCAAGGGGGTCTGGGAGGATGATGAGGGGGGGATGCTTCAGAGAGGAGGAGTGAGCTCAACAGGGGCTTTACGTGAACATTTAGGATAGCAAGGGAATTGTTTAAAAAAATATTAAAACATTAAAATGTAGACTATTTTTCTTGGGGGTTTATTTGAAAGCTCCACTAAATCAGTTTTTGTAACCCAGTAATCCCCCTTTAGGATTGTCATTATATAGAACAATAACAGTACAACAAAAATAAGTTTGGCATCTAACCAGAGTGCAAATGTAACTGTAAAGTGCATTGACAATATACAATGTACAAGACCCCTCTACATCTTCTGGCCGCCCGCCTCAGGCTCAGACCCACTCCTATCCGAGCTCCGGGAGAGTCATCAAAGAAAAGCCGCCTATTCTCAGTCCTTGCTCCACAATGGTGGAACGAACTACCCACCACAGTTAGGACAGCCGGAACCTGACCAATCTTTTGCTGTCGACTAAAAACACACTTCTTCAATCAATATCTGAAATAAAAAAAATAAAAAAATGGAAAAAAAACACTAACCTTCTTACTATCTTCTACTATCATGCACTCTTCCTACTATACTAATATAGTAATATGTCTCTCAACTACTATGCACTCAACACTGCTGACTTTGTACAGAACTTGTCAGTCACTTTGGATAAAAGCGTCAGCTAAATGACTAAATGTAAATGTAAATGATTAAACTAGATATAAAATATATAAATGAGTACTACTGAGTAATAGTGCCAATCAGATGTACAGTGTTGTATTATTATTGTACAGTGATAATATAGGACTATATAATATAGAGACTGTCCATATAGGAATGACGTGTCGACGCCCTGCAGCTAAACCACACCTGTCTCGACCGTGTACACTTGCAACCGCCTGTTGGGCAGGGGACACAAACGCAGGGCCGCCTCAGGGGGTATGCTAGCAGTGCGGTCGCACAGGGCCTCGCGGGAAGGGGGGCCTCGCACATTTTTTTTTTTTTTTTTTTTTTTTTTTTTATTATTATTATTATTTTTTTTTGCGAGGCCCCCCTTCCCGCGAGGCCCTTTTTCATCACAGACCTAAAATCTAGTTTTGCTTATATGCTTATATATTTCACATTAGACACGTTTGTAGAATGTGTGTGACTTGTTCCTGGCTCTGCGGCTCTGCAGCAGACATACTCACTATTGGAGCTCTGGGGCTCTGCAGCAGACATACTATTGGTTTCAACGAAGGGAGGGGTTACATCATGTGTACGCCGGCGTGCGTCAGCTGCGTTTGTCTATTTCGCGCGTGCAGCTTTGGAGGTTATGCTTAGTTATGCCAGCCAAGAGGAAGAAGACGGTCATTCGGCAGATGGACTGAAGATGAAAGTTGTTGCATGTTAGACAGTTCAGTCAGGCTAGCCATGTCGGCTTAGCTAAAGGCAGGGACAGCTAGTTAGCTTTAGCTACGTTATAATATCGAGTGCTAACATGTGGTTCAGTCGGGATAGCCATGATGATGTCGGCTAGTAGCTAGCTTAGCTAAAGGCTAACTAGCGTTAGCTAACCTAGAGGGAGCGCGTGCAGCATTGTTATGCCAAGATGAAGAGGACGGTCATTCGGCAGATGAACTTCGTCAACTCCACGCGGTTGTCTCCATCCTCTTGGACGTTTGGTGAGTTTTTAATGCACTCTATTCTATTCCCACCGTGGATATATATCTCTCTCTCTCTCGGGAGCCAAACGGGCCGGCTAGCTGTTGTAGCTAATGTTATATTGAGCCAAAGCGGGCCGGCTAGCTAACGTTATATTGAGCCAAACGGGCCGGCTAGCTGTTGTAGTAGCTAACGGTGTGTGGCCTGGTGTCAGTACCTGGCTACTCTATTTGCAGTTAGCCTATTTAGCTGATGTCGGCCATTGGCTCCTTGCTACTTTGTTTTCTCTGGTATAGACCCTCTTCTCTTTGGATTTAAGTGTTGATCTTTGTCCTTTTGGATCTATGTATATTCATCTTTTCCTTCTGTTTTGTTCTTCCATTAAAAGTTGAATATCCTTTAGGGGCTCATCTTTGCTTATCTCTCTCATACATGCTCTCTCTCTAACACACACACACACAGACATGCTCTCTCTCTCTAACACACAAACACACATGCTCTCTCTCTCTCTCGCTCTCTCTTTCTAACACACACAGACATGCTCTATATCTCTCATTAACACACAAAATGACATGCTCTCTCTCTATATATTTCTCTCTCTTTCTAACACACATATACATGCTTATGCTCTCTCTCTAACACACACACACAAACAGACATGCTCTCTCTCTATCTCTCTCTTTCTAACACGCAGACATGCTCTATCTATCTCTCTCTCTTCAATTCAAATGGGCTTTATTTCACATTCTTGTATTTCTCCCAGTAGGTATGGGAGTTTTGAGTTATTGTCGATGTTTTCAAAGTCTCTTTGGGTGTTTGCAATTTGTGGGAAGTATGTCTTGGTATAGTGAGCAGGTTGTTAAGAAGTGGAGCTCGGTTTCCACCTCATCTTGTGTGCAGTGGGTCTGTCTTCGCTTGGGAGCCAGGTCTACCTATGGCGGCCTTTCTCGATGGCTAGGCTGTGCTCGCTGAGTCTGTACCTAGTCAAGGATCTTCTTAGTATTGGGTCAGTCACAGTGCTCAGGTATTCTGCCACTGTGTACTCTCTGTTTAGGGCCAAATAGCATTTCAATTTGCTCTGGTTTTGGGTTGTTTCTTTCCAATGTGTCTCTCTCTCTCTCTCTCTCTGGCCTTGCTCTGGTGGAGGGTCAGGGGCATTGCCGGGTCTGTGCAGCGATACCACTGTATATTGACTGTAGAACGGGAGCTCTCTCTCGCTCTCTCTCTTGCTATATGTTGACTGTATCATGCCTAGCCTCGGGCAGCGCTATTATTTAAGAATATGTTGACTGTATGAAAAAATTAAAAATCTTTTTTACCTTTTAGGGGGGGGGGGGGGGGGGGGGCTTGCGTTTAAATCTTGCACAGGGCCTCGCATTTCTCCCAGGCGGCCCTGCACAAACGTATCCACTCTCACTCCAGTAAGAGCTGATAATCATGACGCAACCACATTGTTAGACTCTGGGAGCTCATATCCACTCTCACTCCAGTAAGAGCTGATAATCATGACGCAACCACATTGTTAGACTCTGGGAGCTCAGTGACACTGGTAAAACCAGAGTTGGTGGACGATCCCCTCCTGGAAAACATGTGTACATGGGGAGACGAGACAATATTCTATCGCCACCATCAAACTAACCTCCACCCGGGGAACATGCACGACGACCGTGGGGGTAGTCAAAAACCTCCCGGTAGCAGTATTAATCGGAACAGACTGTGCTTTGTTCCGACCACTGTGGGAGAGTTTGGCGGTCGAAAGACGCTGTCCCCCCAGAACAGTGTCCACCACCACGCCGACCAGAGCCCGGACGTGAAGGACCCGGATGTGCGGTCTACACGAGGTGGACCCCCAGGCTTCTACCGACCCCCTACCAGAGGAAGACTCCAGCCAAGTCAGCGAGGACAACGACGAGGGGGAGCCCACCGCCGGCCCAGCAGAGGACAACGGGCCACCGGTCAACAGCGGAGGAGAGGAGTCATCGCTCCACGACGAGGCCGAACCTACTGTTGAATGAATGAATGAATGAATGAATGAATGAATGAATGAATGAATGAAAACTTTATTTAACAGATTGCAGAATGGGTACAATACAGTACAGCTCAATACACACAATTGTTAAGGCGATGCAGACCAGAGAAAGACGTTTGTCTTGTTTACATTAGGGTCCCCCATTTTCAATTCATAGTGACATTTATGACATACACAACATATATGACATCATGACATTTATGGCATAGGGACATACATGACATACAGGTATATAGTACTGTTACATTTGTGACATATATACGATATGCAAATATACAGTACTGTTACCCATAGATCCTGACAGAGAGTATATACATATGATGGGGAGGGGACTGTACAGGAGGGGGTGGGCGGGTGGGAGAGAAATATACATACGGTGGGGAGAGAATATATACATACGGTGGGTGGAGACTGTACATTAGGAGGGGTTGGGTGGGTGGGAGAGAAATATACATACGGTGGGGAGAGAATATATACATACGGTGGGGAGGAGACTGTCTATTAGGAGGGGGTGGGGGGGTTTGGACATTTACAGGGGCCAGTTTCGAATTGCAGCCTTCCGTAGGTGCTCTTTAAGAGCGGTTTTGAATGTGGGTAGGGATTCACATTCCTTTACAGCTTTAGGTAGGGCGTTCCATTGATGTGGCATAATTGCGAAACGTGTTTAGTCCCTTGTTTGAGCCTAATCTGGGTTTAACATGATTTTTTTTAGCTTCCTCTGGTGTTGTGGTCGTGGTATTCACTGACCTTTGGGAAGTATTTTGACATGTACATGGGTACCTTAGTCGTATAGTGTATCTTGTAGACCAGGCCCATTGCAAGTTGCTGTACTCTGTCGTCTACTCTAAGCCATCCTAGGTAGTCAAAGTGGGCAGGGGTGAGGTGGGTTCTAGGGGTAAGGTCAAGTAGTAGTCTGACCAGTTTGTTTTGTGATGTTTGTAATCTTGTTTTAGCGCCTTTGAGGTGCTTTGGTACCATGCAGTGCAAGCATAGTCGTAGTACCCTTGAATGAGTTACCATCACAAGTGATGGGACGATGCGGCACCGCCCAGCTGGAGGATGCACCTGGCCCCAGCACTACGCCAGGTAGCCGTGATAGACGGTAAGAAGATGAATGGGGTGGGAGAATTAATGTTTCCACATTTTGCGATAAAGAACACTTTATTATACCAGGTGGTAAAAAAAGGGGAGGCTGTTGTTGGTTCCCCGGCCACATATAAGTACGGTGCTACGCTTAGCCCACTCACACTTGCTAGGGGCACACTTGGGGGTCGAGAAGACCCTTGATCGGATTAAGGCCAGATTTTCCTGGCCGGGAATGAAAAGAGCGGTGGAGGACTATTGTCGCTCTTGCCCCGAGTGTCAGATGGTTGCTCCACGACCCACTGTATGTAACTGTATCTCACTATGCTTGCACCTCATGGTACCAAAGCACCTCAAAGGCCCTAAAAACAAGACTACAAACATCTCAAAACAAACTGGTCAGACTACTGCTTGGCCTTACCCCTAAAACCCACCTTACCCCTGCCCATTTTGACAATCTAGGATGGCTTAGAATAGACGACAGAGTACAGCAACTTGCAATGGGCCTGGTCTACAAGATACACTACACCACTAAGATACCCATGTACCTGTCGAAATACTTCCCAAAGGTCAGTGAAGTCCACGACCACAACACCAGAGGGAGTTCCACAAATCACGTTCAACCCAGATTCGGATCAAACAAGGGACTAAACACATTTCGCAATTATGCCACAATAATGTGGAACACCCTACCCACAACCGTAAAGGAATGTAAATCCCTACCCTCCTTCAAAACCACTCTCAAAGAGCACCTACGGGTGGCTGCAATTAGAAACTGGCCCTGGTAAATGTCAAAATCCCCAGTACAGTTTCTCCCCCTCGAATGTATATAGTTTCTGTTAGGATCTCTGTTAAACAGTACTGTATAAATGTGTATGTCATAAATGTCATGATATACAGTATCTGTATATTTTTTATATGATTTTTATATATATTTTTTTTATTATGTCTTTTTCTTACACAATACCGTATATTTGTATGTCTTGTATGTCATAAATGTCTTGATGAATTGAAAATGGAGGACCCTTATGTAAACAAGACAAAAGTATTTTTCTGGTCTTCATCCTCTTAGGAGTTGTTAGTATTGAGCTGTACTGTATTGTACCCATTCTGCAATCTGTTAATACAGTTTTCAATCAATCAATCAATCAATCAATCAATCTGTACCTAACCTAACATACCTAACCTTAACAGTACCTAACCTAACATACCTAACCTAACAGTACCTAACCTAACAGTACTTAAACTAACAGTACCTAACCTTACATATCGAACCTAACAGTACCGAACCTAACAGCAGTGTTCATTTGGGCAGACTTTTTCGTTTTCATCATATTTAGTCATCTTCATTTATTTTTCGTTTAGTCAGTTTTAGTCAACTAAATGTCTGAGCATTTTAGTCTTAGTCAGTTTTTGTCTCAATTTTGTCTTTTTTATTTTAGTCTTTTTATTTTAGTCTAGATTTAGTCGAGGAAAACGGATGAAATTTTTGTCTATTTTTAGTGTATTAGTTAATGTACTAAAAATAATTATATTATATAAATTATAAAACTTATTTTTTCTTTTCTTTTTTACAGCTACTGTTTTATATATACTGTTTTTTAGTAATAACTAGAAACTTAAGTAATGGTATTTATTCAACAACAGGTGATTGTATAGATTAGTATTAGTATCATTAAATTACAACTATGTTCAACTATGCTTCACCCACGGAAAAGGTTGTTGGCACATTGGTTCCACACGGACAGTATACGTTGTTGCACTTGCTTCCAGAAGGCTCCGTTTAGGTTAGAGGCTCTGTTGTGATTTTTAATGCACAATAAATATTCAACATTCTCTTTTGAGACTCCGCCTCAGACTCTTATCATTTGGCACTAAAAGCTAAACATTGTCACCGGTATGGCTGTCCGCAACATGTCATTAATTGTGTGCGAGAGGTCGATCAGTTAGCCACATTAGCGTGAGCTAGGTTAGCCTAGCCACTAGCTAACGCGAGCTAGATGGAAATACAAACAATGTAACGTTACTGGTGAAAAAGCGATTTACCTTGGAATACTCCTTTGCCAACTTGCTGCACTTTGCTTGCAGGTCTGCAGCTATATAGCAGAATAGTCCCAACTTTAGCCAAGGTAACGTTAAGCTAAAACTAGCTTTTCAAATAGCTCTTCAGCTAATGCTAATAACAGAGCTCCCCGTCACACTGCTCTGTCGGGACGATGGCATTAAGAAAAGTTATAATTATTTTGTCTCGTCTTGTTTTAGTCAACAATATCAACATACATTAAGAGAAATTTCGTCCTGGTTTTTGTAAATTACATTTTTGTGTCCTCAGTTGTGGTCAACGATATTTAATAAACTATTTAGTCTCGTTAGCGTCACAAGGTCTTCAATAACGTGACGTCACGTCTCGTTGTCGTCATGAAAAAAACCTTCGTTGACGAACATATTGTCACCATTTTAGTTGACAAAATTAACACTGCCTAACAGTACCAAACCTAACATACCAAACCTAACAGTACCCATCCTAGCAATACCTAACCTTAACACATTGGGCGCAGGACCCGACTAAAGTTGTGTTAACTCGCCGAACGTTGCGTGTCAGGACCGCGTGTACCACTTCCGCAACGGATTTGATTTCCAGGGTTGCCCTGATTGGCCGCGACGGCCGCGTGACACGCCGCAGCCCCAGACGCGGCAACGCCAGGGCTGCTGCGTTTCACTGCCGCTTTCGCACTTCAATGCCGCAGCAAGTGCAGAGCTGTTTAATCACTTTTCCCACTGCGTTACCAGTGGCGCGACGCTGGAGTTCACTTCGCCTTGCTGAATTAAAGAATGAATAAGTTAAACATGTCAATTCAGCAGTCAAAGTGTACTGTATAAATCTAACTTCATTAGACGGCCGACGTACGGCTTTCTGATCCATTAATGGATATATAATGGATATTGTATTTATCTGCCACTGTGGTGTAATGGTTAGTCCTGATACCTCTCACGCGGACGACTGGTGTTCCAATCCCCACTTTTTCTATTTTTTTTTAAGCATGTAAATGCTTCAATCTGGTGCACTTTGAGAGCTATATAAAGAATGACGCCTGAGGGCTTTATATAGCTCTCAAAGTGCACCAGATTGAAGCATTTACATGGCAAAAAAAAAAAAAAATAGAAAAAGTGGGGATTCGAACACAGGTCGTCCGACACAGGCTTTTGCCCCGACCGGGATTCGAACACGGCTGCACGAGAGCAGTTCAGCTCCTTGGACAGCGTGACAAATGCACCCCATTTCATTGGCTGTCAGTCTGTTACACCTATACACGGATGGCCTCCGCGTGAGAGGTATCAGGACTAACCATTACACCATGGTGGAAGATAAATAAAATATCCATTATATATCCATTAATGGAGAAGAGAGCCGTACGTCGGCCGTCTAATGAAGTTAGATTTATACAGTACACTTTGACTGCTGAATTGACACGTTTAACTTATTCATTCTTTAATTCAGCAAGGCGAAGTGAACTCCAGCGTCGTGCCACTGGTAACGCAGTGGGAAAAGTGATTAAACAGCTCTGCACTTGCTGCGGCGTTGAAGTGCGAAAGCGGCAGTGAAACACAGCAGCCCTGGCGTGTCACGTGGCCGTCGCGGCCAATCAGGGCAACCCCGGAAATCAAATCCGTTGCGGAAGTGGTACACGCGTCAGGACCCCTGAAAACCAGAGTATACTCGAGTTTTCATCGTTATTTCTTTTATTCGATATTTCCATTCATAAAACATGCAGGCAGCTGTGTGTTATCACTGGGGATGGGTCTGAGATCGCAAAAGTCCAATGCGGCCGCTATTGCACTCCATTTGAAACGATGTGGCTTGGTGTCTGGGCCGATCTGCGGCCTGCGGGCGGAGTCTAACTACTCGGGCAAGCCAACCGCTTATAATGCATGCATCGACAAGGGTCGGGCCCCCCCCCGGTTCGTGTTCATTGCTGGATTACGTTGGCAACACGGTCGACATCAGTACTTGGAATGGCAATCAGATAATTGGAATATTCTTTTCGGGACAGATCCTGGTCAAGGTAAGGGCTATATTACTGCTGTGAACACACTGTCACCCTTCCCCCCCAAACTATGAATCACTAAAGACCAGTGATGCCGGTAACGCGTTACTAAGTAACGCGTTATTGTAATCTGATTACTTTCCCCCGAAAATAGTAATCTAACGCGTTAATCTTTAAAAGCCAGTAATCTGATTGCAGTTACTTGTCCAAGTGGCTGTGCATTACTATTTCGTTACTATCTCATCATAAATTCATAATGCAGGCGGAATGCAGTATTTTATTTCGTTTTCGACAGTCAAAAATACATTTTGAGCTGTTTTTCTTTTGGGAGTGACGTAGTGTGGCAGTGAAAGGGTTACACAAGAATGTGTCCCCGCGGCGTGACTGGACACTCTGTCTGTGAGTGACATCTGCTTTGGTACAATCACATTCCCCATCCACAGTCTGCGAATCAGAGGCAGAGTAGGGCGGGTCTTCACAGCACGTCATGTGACATATGCGCCAATCGTGTGACAGCAGGGCTCCGTCGTCGGAGAATTCCACCCCAAAACGCTTGGCAAAATTAAAAGTGAGTTTCTGTTCAGACTTCCATCCCAAAACGCTCGTATAGCCTCAGTCACTACTTCACGTTCATATGCGGAGGAAACAAAATACTGTCTACCGCTAAAAACAGCACATCCAATTGCATTGAAAGCATCTGGAATCACAACACTGGGGGACCCTGATGTAAACAAGACAAAAGTCTTTCTCTGGTCTGCATCCCCTTAACAATTGTATGTATTGAGCTGTACTGTACTGTACCCATTCTGCAATCTGTTAATAAAGTTTTCATTCATTCATTCATTCATTCACTAGCCGACGCTTCGACTAGGTACAGGAGGACTCGGAGGCCAGCCAAACAGCAAAAGAGAGAGATTGTTTCTTTCCCTTTTGATTAATGTATATTTGATGGTGGCAGAGCAAAAGCTCTTATTTGCCAGATTTACAGTTAATTTACATGTTAAAGAGAGACTGATTGTATGTTTATAGAGAGACATTTATAAAAACAATTTAATAGTTACAGTTGATATAATTGAATAGTTCAGCCTGCATTTGTTAGATGTGAATGGATATACACTGGTTTTGTAAAACCACTGGCTGGCTGCTCTAATGCTGTGAGCATCATAGACTGTTGCTTTACCATACTTGATGGTACAGAAGCTGAAGCACTAGTTTAACAATTTACGTTATGTGCAGAGAAACAAGTTAAAAACAATTTATGCACTTTCAATAAAGCGTTTAAAAAAAAACGGTTGGGGGAACGACGACGACTTCGTAACCTAGTTACTTTCAAAGTAACTAAGTTACTCTGATAATCAAATAATCAGTAAAGTAACTTGGATTACTTTTTAAAGGAGTAATCAATAATCAGTAATCGGATTACTTTTACAAGTAATCTGTGGCATCACTGCTAAAGACACTTTTTAACTGCTGCTGTGACCCACTGTCACCTCCATTCATATGTAAATACTGATCGGAATGTGCAATGTAACTCACTGTGCCTTGTATATATATATTTATCTATTTTTACCTTATTTTCTAGCACTCGCTTGTATTTAAATATGTTTAAGTTAAGTATTGTGTGATTTTGTGTGCAGGGCGGACTAGCAAAGTAAGATTTTCATTGTATGGCAAACTGTCTGTTTAACTGTGCATATGACAACAATCTTGAATCTTGAATCTATATGGTATCAATATTGCGTTGCGTTGATCCAAAAATTCCTTCATGCGATCGGGGCATGTGTGTGTGGTGTGTGTGTGGCGTGTTCCGTTGGTAGCGATCAAAGCACGGATCGCCCCCCCCCCCCCTTCATGCATCCATGATGAAACATAATACTGATAATCTAAATTTGATTTGAGAACACGTTGCTGGCCATTATGCAGCATTTTGGAAATTACACCAGACCGCCCTGAAACTACACTCATATTCACATCTGTATAAAACGGGAATGTATGGATGGAAAAATTATCTGTTTTTTTGCATCTTGACCAGAATCAACTCAATGACAATCGACTATATTATTAGATCCATAGCTATAATATAGCTTCAGGCCTGCAAACACAGCCACATATCCCCATGTTAAAAGGCGTTGGCATTTCAACGGTAAGGTAAACAGCGACCTCTGGCACTGAAAGTGTTAACAGTACCTAACCTAACAGTACTTAACCTAACATACCCAACCTAACAGTACCCAACATAACAGTACCTAACCTCATGTTGACGCACTGTGCCTGACAACCAGAAAACCTTAACAGGTCTTTAGTGACAAACGTTCGTTGTCGAGAGGTCGTGTAACGGACACCAAGGCTGGCTCCCGCCATGCTGGCTCTGTGACAAGCCCCACATATCACCCCATGCAGCACTGAGCCGGTATGGAGCACAGTTTCTCAGAGGTGCAGTCTGTGTAGTAGGCTCATCAAAGAAGTAAACACGAGCATGCACCAGTTGTCTCTGATGTTATATGACTCCAGTATTGTTTTCATATCAATAAACAATGTTTCAAACACTGTCATACTTCAACTGAGTTCCTTCTTTGTAGTTTTTAGGTCTGAAAGCAGCATCACTATGACCGTCGATGTCACTGACTCACTCAATCAATAACTCACTGCACGTGAGTAACTAGCTGCTCTGCCCCTAGTGGTGGCACACAGGAAACGCACATTGGAAACCTACATGAGTGTGTGTCCTTGTGCCTTTGTGCTTGATGAAGAAATGGCACAATGCTTTGAAACGTTATCTATTGCTGTTACAATGGGGGAAAGATACAATAGGAGCATATTATACTGTGCAAGCTCTATCTCTCTCTCTCTCTCTCTCTCTCTCTCTCTCTCTCTCTCTCTCTCTCTCTCTCTCTCTCTCTCTCTCTCTCTCTCTCTCTCTCTCTCTCTCTCTCTCTCTCTCTCTCTCTCTCTCTCTCTCTCTCTCTCTCTCTCTCTCTGCCAACAGTATACAAATCCACAGATGCACAAACACACTTCCACCCACCAACACAATCCCCAGAGGTAAATATGCAAAGCGTTATGCAAAGCACGGAGGCAACCTGCTCAATATAAATTTGAATAGGGAGACGGACTCACGTTAAGCCGAGCCTTTGAACATTCCATTATGACATCATGTGTTGTGCAGATTTAGTTATTGTTGTTTAGATATTGACCTTTATTGTCCTGCTGTGTATCGAGTGCTACTGTATGTGATGCAAGTACAGCAGCGTCAAAGGAGCTTCTAAAAAACATATACGTAGAAATCACACATTTACATTTAGTCGTTTAGCTGACGCTTTTATCCAAACCGACTTACAAGTTGTGTACAAGAAGTCAGCAGGAAGGGTACAACTCTGGCAGGTAAGGGTCAGTGATATTGTTCATAGTAGATTACTTAGTTGCAAAGTGCATAACAATAAAAGACACGAAGGTTAGCAGTTTTTTTCATTCACACACACACACACACACACACACACACACACACACACACACACACACACACACACACACACACACACACACACACACACACAGACAGACAGACAGACAGACAGACAGACAGACAGACAGACAGACAGACAGACAGACAGACAGACAGACAGACAGACAGACAGACAGACAGACAGACAGACAGACAGACAGACAGACAGACAGACAGACAGACAGACAGACAGACAGACAGACAGACAGACAGACAGACAGACAGACAGACAGACAGACAGACAGACAGACAGACAGACAGACAGACAGACAGACAGACAGACAGACAGACAGACAGACAGACAGACAGACAGACAGACAGACAGACAGACAGACAGACAGACAGACAGACAGACAGACAGACAGACAGACAGACAGACAGACAGACAGACAGACAGACAGACAGACAGACAGACAGACAGACAGACAGACAGACAGACAGACAGACAGACAGACAGACAGACAGACAGACAGACAGACAGACAGACAGACAGACACACACACACACACACACACACACACACACAGACAGACAGACAGACAGACAGACAGACAGACAGACAGACAGACAGACAGACAGACAGACAGACAGACAGACAGACAGACAGACAGACAGACAGACAGACAGACAGACAGACAGACAGACATACAGACAGACAGACAGACAGACAGACAGACAGACAGACAGACAGACAGACAGACAGACAGACAGACAGACAGACAGACAGACAGACAGACAGACAGACAGACAGACAGACAGACAGACAGACAAAAAAGCAGTCAAAGTGTATATTTTCAGCACTACATTTGTTTACCGATGTTTTTAAGATTTTCCGAAAATAAGAATTTATCGGAATATTGCAAATTCTATCTCTCTTTTAACGTAAAACTGCAAGGAAATGACTAAATCCAGATTAAACACTGCCATTGGAAAGAGGACCCTTTCCCCTGTCCATAGATGTATGATCTGACCATAATAAGGTAATTTATTTATATTTATTCAATTTTGAATGTATAATTCAAATGGATTATAATTATTACTGTATCTACAAATCCTTCTGTTGAATCATCTTCCCTTTATTCATTTGCTTAGATTTTTTGTACACTTGATCTCAAGAAGGCGGCGAATGAGCTCAGTGAGCGAGGTTGGCTCCGGCACAATTGTAACATGGTGTTATTCACCGGCAAAGATGCAAGAAAAATCATAATTTATATTCTCCTTTGTTTCATCACAATTTACTCAAGCCTAGTAACAGACACAATATTTCTGACACTGGGAATACATTCCACGGATGTTCCTAGATACCAAGAACATGCAAATTGACCTTGTAGAAGTGGAGCAATCTTCCATTTACTTGGGCATGTACTTTTAGGCGAAATCTCTGAAAATAGGGCTACAGCTTAACAGGTATTAATTCCGTAGTCCCCTGTTATAACCTTATAACACTGTCCCTCCCTTCCCAGCCTCTCACACCGCTGGGCCAGCCTCTACCATGCCCCCCTCACACCTCCACACCACCGCTGGGCCAGCCTCTACCACGCCCCCCCTCACACCGCCACACCACCTCTGGGCCAGCCTCTACCACGCCCCCCCCCTCACACCTCCACACCACCGCTGGGCCAGCCTCTACCACGCCCCCCTCACACCGCCACACCACCGCTGGGCCAGCCTCTACCATGCCCCCCTCACACCTCCACACCACCGCTGGGCCAGCCTCTACCACCCCCCCCCCCCCATCATAGTCCATGACAAGACTATTCCTGGTGTAAGTACCAAGCTGGTTTGTATGCAGTGTGAGCAGCGACTCCGCAGGGGTGGAGGCTTGTGCTGCACACTCAGCAGAGGAAGACGAGGGGGCTGAGAAGGGGGGGGGGGGGGGGGGCAGCGCAATGGTAATGTAGTAGAAATAGAAAGGTGCTGCTGCTGATCACACACAATACACTGAGCTGAGACGGGGAGGTGTAGCACAGTGACTGTCTGCAGGCGGTGGTACCAACACTTCCACGGTGTCAGAGTGACAAAGTGAAACGTTTGTCGTCATACATCAAACCCGCGTCTCGCCGCCAACACGCTTGGCACGGGATTCAGCAACGCCAGGTCCTCGACCGCTGCCAAGTTGATTCATTACAGCCGTGATCTCCTGACCCCAACACAAACGAGTGAGGTTTGCCAACAGCAACACACACACACACACACACACACACACACACACACACACACACACACACACACACACACACACACACACACACACACACACACACACACACACACACACACACACACACACACACACACACACACACACACACACATATACACACACACATATACACACACGCAAATACACACACACACATATACACACACACACACACACACACATACACACACACACATACACACACATACACACATGCAAATGACTAACTAACTACAATTGTACTGTCCTACATATTAGATTCACACAGTGTGTCCATGTTGTTGGTAAGCTGCATTGCCAATGTATTCCTGCCTCATTCACTGTGATATAAATATATATCACAGCTTTGAATAAGGTAATGGGACACAGGAGTAACACATAAACAAATTATTTGTGATCCGTCTCATATGGAGGAGACAAAGAGGCCTGGTGGTTTAGAGACAGGAGACGAGGGAGGCCTGGTGGTTTAGAGACAGGAGACAAAAAGGCCTGGTGGTTTAGAGAGAGGAGACCAGGGAGGCCTGGTGGTTTAGAGACAGGAGACAAAAAGGCCTGGTGGTTTAGAGAGAGGAGACCAGGGAGGCCTGGTGGTTTAGAGAGAGAGAGGAGACCAGGGAGGCCTGGTGGTTTAGAGAGAGAGAGAAGACCAGGGAGGCCTGCTGGTTTAGAGAGAGGAGACCAGGGAGGCCTGGTGGTTTAGAGAGAGAGAGAGAAGACCAGGGAGGCCTGGTGGTTTAGAGAGAGAGAGAGGAGACCAGGGAGGCCTGGTGGTTTAGAGAGAGAGGAGACCAGGGAGGCCTGGTGGTTTAGAGAGAGAGAGAGGAGACCAGGGAGGCCTGGTGGTTTAGAGAGAGAGAGAGAGGAGACCAGGGAGGCCTGGTGGTTTAGAGAGAGAGAGAGGAGACCAGGGAGGCCTGGTGGTTTAGAGAGTGAAGACCAGGGATGCCTGGTGGTTTAGAGAGAGAGAAGACCATGGAGGCCTGGTGGTTTAGAGAGAGGAGACCAGGGAGGCCTGGTGGTTTAGAGAGAGGAGACCAGGGAGGCCTGGTGGTTTAGAGAGAGAGAAGACCAGGGAGGCCTGGTGGTTTAGAGAGTGGTCACGGGTTCCATGCCTGCCACAGCCAATGTTTCCATCCCTGTCAAAGTGTCCTTGAGCAAGGCACTGAAGCCCTATACCTGCTTTAGGAGTGCCGCAAAGGCCAACCCTGTGCTTTGACCCGACTGATGGAGTGTTTTCCAAGTGGATCTACCAAGAAATCAATTCCTACTTGTGCATGTGATATATGATATGATATGATATGAATCATGAGTGCTCTAAATCCAAAGGTATTTTTGGATTAATAAACTAGGAAGAGATCAAAGCACTGGGGTGACTGGGTATGTAGAGGTCAAAGCACTGGGGTGACTGGGTAGTGTAGAGGTCTAAGCACTGGTGTGTCTGGGTAGTGTGGCCCTCCGTAGAGACCCCGGTTCAATTGCCAGCAGCGGTACCTCCAGCTTGGTCAGTCGTCCATACGAACACAATTGGCAGTGTTCACGGGTGGGAAACCGGTGGGGTATGAGACCTGGTCATCGCAACAGCGACTTCTACTGGTCGGTTGGGGCGCCTGTTCAGCAGGGCGGAGATCTGGAGGAGATAGCGTGAACCTCCATGTGCATTACATTCTCCCAAGGAAACTCCTTGCTGTCGGGTGAAATAAGCAGCTGGCGACTCCACATGTATCGAAGGAGGCATGTGGTAGTCTACACCCTCACCAGACCGACAGTAGAGCAGTGCAACGACAAAGAGGGAATTGGCATAACGACATAATTGGGGGATATGGGAGCAAAGGAAACTTCTGGAAACATGGAATGGGGTAGAATGGCTTTGGTTTGGAACAAAGAGTTCCGCCTGTTTTGAGGGAATCTAAAGATGTTTTGAACTCCACACCTTCATGCAAATCAATGCAAAGGGACGACAGTCAAAGCGCCAAGGCAGAAGGCACTGATTGACAGCCTCCAACAGTTGCCCTATTTCTGGTAGACTCCAGCACAGTGATTCACTTTGCAGTGAAGACCTCACTGGGTGTGACTTGACAAGGATTAGTCTGTAAGACCACAATTAGAGGCGAGTGGGGTCAATCAATGTTTCCTTGATGTTTAAGCAATACAAAATACTTGATTTTCATTACCTTCTGTAACATTTTGTATTGACCTGAAAACGGATGTTAGGAAAAGTAAGGGAAATGATTTACACACCATTCTGTCTTGTTTATTATTAGTTAAAAAGCGGCAGGGAACAGCCCAATTGAGGTCCCACTGTGCCCAAGACTTACTTAAATCTGGTAGAAGCTATAGATAATAATAAGTATAGAGGGATTAGCACCCTAAAGGATGACTGACCATTAATTCTGTGATTTAGAATAACTTATATCTGTATCATTGGCTATAGAGCTTTCACCACCTCAATGCTGAGACACCTGCAGTCCTCAGGTGTCAGGCACGACCCCCTCCACGACAGATTTTTTTTGAATTGAATGAACCTGTACGTGCAATTTCCTGTAATATAGAGCCTTCAATCTTGACCAATAAAGCTGCTCTTTTCACTATAAAACTCAGTTAACCATAATGTAGTTATGGTTAGATTTATATATTGGGGGGGGATATAACATATTTTCCATATAATCAAAAAGTGGTGGAGCAAGATTATACCTTTGCTCCCCCAAGTTCAATAGTGGGAGAGCAGAGATGCTCCGAATGCTCTTATGGCCAGGCGTCTATGATTCACTGATACAAAGTAAAATAGTGCAGTGCAATAAAATAGTTAGTAAAATAGAATAAAATAATGCAATAGTGCATTGCAATAAAATAGTTATCATCGTATTTAATCGGGAGGCCAGTAAGGAGTGCATTACAGTAGTCGAGTTGGCTTGAGATAAAGGCATGGATCTGGTTTTCAGCGTCCTTTTGATTTATAAATGGCCGTACTTTAGCTATGTTTCTAAGGTGGAAGAATTAAGTTTTTGTCAACTTGTTGATTGTGATTTAAAGCTTAGGTCTGAGTCTACCATAACACCAAGACTTAACTCACTCAAATACAGTTAGCAGCTGGATAGACCACAGATGGAAATTAGCTTCTGCTAAATCTGGTGCAAACATATTTTCATGTAACAATGATGAATTGTAAAAAAAAAAAAAAAAAAAAAAAATTAAATAGATTCGGGGCTTTTCAGAATACATCCGGGGCTTGAGCCCAGGTAGCCACCCCCTAGCTCCGCCCCTGGTCCTCACGCCGGAATGGTCATTAACCTTTCACTACCACACCACCGTCTGTAGTGTAGTAGTGAAAGGGTTAACCTTCGGTAGTGTGGTGGTGAAAGGGTTAATATTCGGTAGTATGGTAGTGAAAGGGTTAACCTTCTGTAGTGTGGTAGTGAAAGGGTTAATCTTCGGTAGTGTGGTGGTGAAAGGGTTAATCTTCGGTGGTGTGGTGGTGAAACTAAAGGATTAACCTTTGGTAGTGTGGTGGTAAAAGGGTTAAAGCTGCTACGAGGAGAATTTTCAACTAAATATATCATTGTCAGATTGTTTGTGTTACAGTAAACAAATGAGACCTTTGCTGAAAAGATTGTTAGCCTCCCAGAGAGCAAAGCGACATTGATTCAATGTGGAAATTGCATCAGAATCATTGTTTTGGTTGAGGTTGAACATTTCAATTTTGAATCAACATTGAGTCAATTGTTGACAACTATATTTCAGCAAAAATGTTATGTTAATTTGATATTATTTATATTGACGCTTCAACATTAATCGAATGTTGTTTCTATGTCAGTTTGCTATCTGGGCTGCCTGTAGCTGTTCCGCAACCGTTGCTATTTCCGGGGTAGGCCTGATTGGCCCCGACAGGCACATGACCCGCCGCGGCCACGCCCCGTGGCAGCCCCAGCGGCAAGTGCGCTACTGCTGGAGTTCGCTTCGCTTTTCACATCGCTGCCGTTGGCGAAAGCAGGATGAGAGGCGAGAGCGTAGATTTAGCTGTGTATCATTTAATCATTTAACATTTGAAAGGCATACATTGTTGTCATACAGAAGTACAGAATACTTTTATCCAAAATGCTTCTTACTGTTACACTGTTAGAGACTGTGCTAGACAAATGAATGACTAATTCGGTCAGAAATAACGTAACTAATAACGTTAGTAAGCACTGCTTATATGCTTATTATGTCTGCGGGGCACAGTAAACGTTTCTCCCGGTACATTCTGAAGAGCACACCGCTGTATGTTGGAGAACCAGCGGTCTTCCGAAGTTCCGCTCCTCCTCACTCGAGTGAGTAGACACGAGCAGGAAGGAGCTGGGAGTCTTTCCAATCGGAATATGTTGTTTCTTTACATATATGTTGGATTATGAATATGTCTTTATAGCTACAAATGAATGACTAATTCGGTCAGAAAGCAGTAACACAACAGTTGCAATGTTGTGTTACTGCTGTTCTCGGCATAAGCCCCAATAAGACCGTCACCAGAGCTCAGCGATGCCGCTCGCGTGAGCATATTCTCCCCGCTATTTTATTTCATACAACAATGTATGCCTTTCAAATGTTAAATGATAAATGATTGCATGACTGCCGACTGCGGCGCGACGCTGTACATATGTCTCTATACTATTTTATTTCATACAACAATGTATGCTTTTCAAATGTTAAATGATAAATGATTGCATGACTGCCGACTGCGGCGCGACGCTGTACATATGTCTCTATACTATTTTATTTCATACAACAATGTATGCCTTTCAAATGTTAAATGATAAATGATTGCATGACTGCCGACTGCGGCGCGATTATTATGACTGATGACTGACTGCGATGTGAAAGGCGCCGCGAACTCCTTCCTAATGCCGCGGGGCGTGGCCGCAGCGGGTCACGTGCCTGTCGGGGCCAATCAGGCCTAACCCGGAAATAGCAACGGTTGCGGAACAGCTACAGGCATCTGGGCTAACTCTCATGATAAGACCCTGTTGCTTCCCGTTCAAATGATATTTTGCAGTTTGTTCCCACCTCCCGGCATGGGATTTGTTTTTATGATGAGAGGAGAGGGCGAATAGCCCTTGCTAACCATGGATGTGGAGGTATTTATGTTGATAAAGCAAGATGTGGCCAGATAATAATAATAATAATAATAATAATAATAATAATAATAATAATAATAATAATAATAATAATAATAATAATAATAATAATAATAATAATAATAATAATAATAATAATAATTAGGGATGTCCGATATTATCGGCCTACCGATATTATCGGCCGATATTGGCATTAAAATGTAATATCGAAAAATATTGGTATCGGTTAAAAAAAAATCTTTTTACATTTATTTAACCTTTACTTACGCAAGCAAGTAAGAACTCATTCTTATTTTATTTATTGTCAAAAGTATGCATAATGTTGTGCTAAGGCCCCACCACCCTGTCCCCATGAGAAGCGAAACGTGGGGCCGCTTGCACTTCACTGAAGGCACGCGGCCCGCAGCCAAAGGGAACAAATCAGAGCCCGTATCCCACTGGTGTTGGGGGGGGGGGGGGTGACCGGAGAGCGTGCTAGACACAGCTAGATGGCGACGGTTTTTTAGGGCGTGCTCATCTAATGTAGCCAATCCCTCGGCCGCCAAGGCTGTCGGCTTTGTGATCACCTGTTGTCTTTGTGCCCAGGGTACCTCAGGCGGGGGAAACATGGCCACTGGTCGGGGGCCATGCCACAGCCGCTGGCGAGGCCGCGCCCTCACCTCTGGCTGCGCGGTGTGAGGCGGTGTGGGGCCTAGGTCAAATACCGCCTGCGCTCCTGCGGAAAGACCAAAAAATCCCTCTGCGGAGAGGGGAGACTGCTCCAACCAAAGATGTCTGTGAACAAGCGTTGACAGCATCCTAGCCCTCCCTGCGGTTATAGCTTGTGGCTAGGTCAAAAGCTCGCCCCGGGACCGGGAGCGGCTCTCCCCGTCGTAGTTCGAGGAAGAGGAAGGTGGCCGCTGTGCTCATCTCTTCTTCAGCATCATCGGACAGTGATTCAACGGTCCATGAATCTGATGGGAGCGCCGATTGGGAACCACCAGGTAAGGTCGTATATATGTGATTGTGTGTGTGTGAAACGTGTATATTTGATGATGATTTACCTAGCGCTAATTGATTCATTGTATACTGTGAATATGTAACGTTAGTTCGCCAACCAATGCCGGTATGCATTTATTATAGCTCCGGAGTCATCTGACGAGGATATCGATCTGGGTCGGAGGCATTATGGATCTGATTCATCTCACGAGTCCGACGGGGGACGCGTGGTGGTCGAGGGGAGAAGGGTAAGTCATGTTGACGAATGCAATGTGAATATTGTGTGTTTAC
Organism: Notolepis coatsorum; assembly: GCF_963971535.1. NCBI lineage: Eukaryota > Metazoa > Chordata > Actinopteri > Aulopiformes > Paralepididae > Notolepis > Notolepis coatsorum. The sequence goes on along the minus strand of NC_140174.1, from coordinate 73,021,393 downwards.
ATGCATGTTCAAATCGATAGTTGCATGCTACAGCTACATTATTGTATAAGGCATATAGAGGCATCACCATGTGCTGCGAAGTTCAAAGGTGTTGG
>NC_140174.1:73016298-73018798 GCF_963971535.1 Notolepis coatsorum | reverse complement strand
GTGCTGCAAAGTTCAAAGGTGTTGGAGAGGGTTCATGCCTTTTGATCTTGTGTGTGTGTGTGTGTGTGTGTGTGTGTGTGTGTGTGTGTGTGTGTGTGCTGTAATCAATGCTATTGGGATTGTGCTAAATGCTATGCTACACAGGCATATAGAGGCCTCACTATGTGCTGCAAAGTTCAAAGGTGTTGGAGAGGGTTCATGCCTTTTGATCTTGTGTGTGTGTGTGTGCTGTAATCAATGCTATTGGGATTGTGCTAAATGCTATGCTACACAGGCATATAGAGGCCTCACTATGTGCTGCAAAGTTCAAAGGTGTTGGAGAGGGTTCATGCCTTTTGATCTTGTGTGTGTGTGTGTGTGTGTGTGTGTGTGTGTGTGTGTGCTGTAATCAATGCTATTGGGATTGTGCTAAATGCTATGCTACACAGGCATATAGAGGCCTCACTATGTGCTGCAAAGTTCAAAGGTGTTGGAGAGGGTTCATGCCTTTTGATCTTGTGTGTGTGTGTGTGTGCTGTAATCAATGCTATTGGGATTGTGCTAAATGCTATGCTACACAGGCATATAGAGGCCTCACCATGTGCTGCAAAGTTCAAAGGTGTTGGAGAGGGTTCATGCCGTTTGATCTTGTGTGTGTGTGTGTGTGTGCTGTAATCAATGCTATTGGGATTGTGCTAAATGCTATGCTACACAGGCATATAGAGGCCTCACCATGTGCTGCAAAGTTAAAAGGTGTTGGAGAGGGTTCATGCCTTTTGATCTTGTGTGTATGTGTGTGTGTGCTGTAATCTATCAAACAAACCAATAAAACAATCTATCAAACAAACCAATAAAACAATCGATCAAACAAACCAATAAAACAATCTATCAATCAAACAATAAAACAATCTATCAAACAAACCAATAAAACAATCTATCAAACAAACCAATAAAACAATCTATCAAACAAACCAATAAACAATATATCAAACAAACCAACAAAACAATCTATCAAACAAACCAATACAACAATCTATCAAACAAACCAATCAAACAATCTATCAAACAAACAAATAAAAAATCTATCAAACAAACCAACAAAACAATCTATCAAACAAACCAACAAAACAATCTATCAATCAAACAATAAAACAATCTATCAAACAAACCAATAAACAATCTATCAAACAAACCAATAAAACAATCTATCAAACAAACCAATAAAACAATCTATCAATCAAACAATAAAACAATCTATCAAACAAACCAATAAAACAATCTATCAAACAAACCAATAAAACAATCTATCAAACAAACCAATAAAACAATCTATCAAACAAACCAACAAAACAATCTATCAAACAAACCAATAAAACAATCTATCAATCAAACAATAAAACAATCTATCAAACAAACCAATAAAACAATCTATCCTACAAACCAATAAAACAATCTATCAAACAAACAATAAAACAATCCATCAAACAAACCAATAAAACAATCTATCAATCAAACAATAAAACAATCTATCAAACAAACCAATAAAACAATCTATCAAACAAACCAATAAAACAATCTATCAAACAAACCAATAAAACAATCAAACAAACCAACAAAACAATCTATCAAACAAACCAATAAAACAATCTATCAAACAAACCAATAAAACAATCTATCAAACAAACCAATAAAACAATCTATCAAACAAACCAACAAAACAATCTATCAATCAAACAATAAAACAATCTATCAATCAAACAATAAAACAATCTATCAATCAAACCAATAAAACAATCTATCAAACAAACCAACAAAACAATATATCAAACAAACCAATAAAACAATCTATCAAACAAACAAATAAAACAATCTATCAAACAAACAATAAAACAATCTATCAAACAAACCAACAAAACAATCTATCAAACAAACCAACAAAACAATCTATCAATCAAACAATAAAACAATCTATCAATCAAACAATAAAACAATCTATCAAACAAACCAATAAAACAATCTATTAAACAATCTATCAAACAAACCATCCATCCATCCATCCCAGTCTAAATTGCTTTATAACACGTTCAGTACCTATTATCACCCAGGCGGCGCACCGTTCATAAAAAGGCCTGTAACTCCTTTTCTAAAGAATCCACCTGGATTTTTACCTGTGTTGACCTTTTTTTAACTTGTAATTGTGAACGAACGAAGACATGCAGAAACAAACGGTTTCCCCATAGTTATAATATAAAATATAGAAATAGCTCCGCTAAGATCATGAGATATGCTAAAATCGCCCAGGAATCCTGGCAATGCACAGTCATTTCCGGATTTCTGGCCGGCATTCAAAGTGTTAAAGAAAATTACATTTTACAAATGAACTCAGCTGAGCAGTTGTTTCACTGTCTGCTTTTCCCTCTCTGGCTTCCAGTCAGGGCAGGACTAGCACGCCACCAAAACAAACCACAACAAATATACTGCTTTAAGAGAGTGTCCAAAAAGGTTTACTGTACGTTGAGGA
>NC_140174.1:72941298-73011298 GCF_963971535.1 Notolepis coatsorum | reverse complement strand
GGATCTTCTGGCTGACTTGGAACTTCCTTAGGCGCCTGAGGAAGTAGAGGCGTTGTCGTGCCTTCTTCACAACACTGTCAATGTGTGTGGTCCATGACAAGTCCTCGGATATGTGGGCTCCGAGGTACTTGAAACTGTTCACTCTCTCAACTGGTGCCCCGTGAGGGACTGTTTTTTGTTACAAACTGTGTTTTTATTCACTGTTATATATTGGGGATACAGTGTATAAACCCTCACCTAGCTGTGGGGCTGTGTGTTGTTTAAGTGAGTAGGACAGTTTTCTTATAAATCGTTCTGGTCGCTATATATATGTGTGCTTGGCAAGGCCTGTGGCTAGCACTCGGTCGAAAGACTTGTCTTCCCTCATCATGAAGAAGTCTGTGTTCTTCTTTTGTGGTACATTTTACCGTTTGTCTGAGGGGGTTGTGTGTATTCTGTTACATTGGAAACATGGCATCGAGTCCACAACTTGGTTAGAGTGTTAGCCTACAGAAGTGCTCGTATATGTAGCTTGTACCGAGGTCTTGACCCTGTTAGGGTTTGAAACCGACCTCAAACGCACGGCACAGACAGGTAGTTCAGAGTTAGCCAAATACTAGGGTGTATTTATTTTCAGAGTCAAAAAGGAGCAAGTTACAATCTTGAAACAAAGGGAGACTGCCTTCAGCAGAGTTATCTGCGGCTCTGCAGATCCTCTTGGTGTTCGAGGTGGGGAACACACATCAGGTGCGTGATGGTAATTGATACTTGACCTAGAAGTGTGCGTTAGGCAACGGACCAATCATCACAGTACCTTAAGAAGCGTGTGGCGGGGAATGAACCAATCCTCACAGACCCTCTCTTAAACGTATGTGTTTTTTCTTAAAACATAAAACACGGGTGACGTGTTCACACATGAGCTGTGGCTGTGGCTGGCGTGCATTGGTTTAGCTTATCCTTGTGGATATACGCTTTTCATATAGCATGCTGGCTACGCGGGTATCATCGCTGCTGGTTGTTTTTCATCGTATCCGGGGTGTGGGGTCATGAGGGGGAGAACTGATGAACCCCTCCTCCCCTTTTTTCTGATTGATCAGGGGGTTGGGCCTTCTGTCCTTCGGGCTTCCTGTCGCACTGTTTGGTCAGCGCGTCATAGGGTAGGGAGAGGGGGGGGGAAGGGATTCCCTGGTCCCACGCCTTTTTTGGCCAGGTGGGTCACGGAATTCCCCCCGCCATAGAGTACATCACTGGGCGCGTTTCTATTGGTTGTGAGACTTCCGTGAGTTCTTTTCAGGCTCCATGTTGTGGACCTCTGTTGTCAAGACACGGTGCGTGTGAACTTAAACAAAAGTTTTCTTCTCTGCGCTCTGTTGCATATGTCTTGAGCTTTTGGTCACGTAGCTGAATGTTACATATATCTTTTCAAATTGTTACTCACGTGGGAAGTCTCTCTGGGGGTTCCCTGTCTCCTCTCTTTTATACAGAGCAGGTTTGACAGGGGTGTTTTTCCCTCAGACGCGGCATATGGGACCCATATCTGTGTCTCTTGGCCGGCTTCCTGCCGCTCTCCCAGGCGGCTCGGAGGGAACGTTATCTGGGTTCTTGTTAGAATTACCATTGATATGTTTTGGGTCTCGACGTGTACGTGGAATCACGCGTGGGCTTGCGCGCCTTGGTTGCTCATTTCATTGTAACAGCGTTTTCATGGGGCAACTGGGATGGAGTTTGTCTCTTCCGAGCGCCTGTGTACTGGGTTTGTCTCGATTAATTCTCGTTCATCTCTGGGGGGAGATAATGGAATAGATCAGAGCATTGGTGGAGGGGTCTCACGCTTTTGGGGTGGGCCACCAGGCGCAGTGCTTTTATGTTCTGACCGTCTTGGTGGCGCCCTCTGTGATGTTTTAGATCGACATGCGTACCTACCCCCCTCTTAGGACTGGGGATGGTGGCGTGATTAGGACACGGGACTGGTTCTGGTCACGCCGGACCAGGTCAGTTATGTCCTAACACAACCCCCCCCCCAATGTACAGTAAATGACCAAGTATGGTCTTGTCAATATTCCAATGTACAGTTTTGCTTGTTCAGTTGTACAGTGTCCCCCACCCACTCCTCCTATCCAACCTCACCCCCCCCCCCAACCTCCTCCAATGTACAGTTTCTATGTCAAATGTATATACTCTCTTTTCTGGACTCTTTTCGTATCACAAACAGTACTGTATTTGCAAATCTGGTATGTCATAAATGTATAGATGTAGCAGTACTGTCTATCTGTATGTCATGTATGTCATATCATATATGTTATGATGAATTGAAAATGGGGGACCCTGATGTAAACAAGACGAGGTGGGTTTCGTGCCCCTCTGGCATCCTTGTATACGTCCCGGTCCGCCGGGCCCAGGTCCGGACTCGTTCTCGTCGACCTGTTGGCCTGGGTTAACCCCTTCTTGAGAACTGAGACACTCGTACTGCTGTATAGCCGGTGTATACCCGCAGTTGTGTTTTGGAGTTTTTTTCTTGGGGGGGTTATAGGAACAACCGCCTCCTGTTAGGTGGTGGTTGGTTTCCAGGTGTGTTGGTAGCGGAGTCGACTCTCGGGTTAGGCCGCGCAAAACCCGGCCGGCCTGCGAGTGTGCCCCCACACCTTTCATGACGTCTGCCAATCATGTCAGCCTTCTCTGCCTCTGCCCCTCTAGAGGGTGGTTTTTTTTTGTGGAGGCTGCGACATGGTGCACAGCATACCGAACGCCCCTTCCGCCGGGGTGCTGTTTTCAGCAGACCCCTTAGGCGCCTGTCTAGTCCGCAGTGCTCCAGGCACAGGTCGAGTCCTTCTGGCCTGTTGCCTGGATTGAGGGATCAACCTCTTTGGGGGTTGTCTCCCCGGTGCGCTGCCTGGTCCCCCTGTGGGGGTCTAGCCTCTTGAGGGCTTCAGGGCGGCGTGCTGTAGTAGTTTTTTTTTCCGTTCGTTCCCTAGTGGCATGTGGGTTGCGCGCCTGTGTAGTCGTGGGTTCTTCTGTGGGAAGTTAAGTCCCACGATCTGCTCACCCTGTGCGTTTGAGTTGCTAAACCCTCTTCGCACAGTCGGATCCGATTCCCTCCTGTCCTCCACTAGGGGGGTCCGGGGGCTCGGGTCATCCCCGGTTCTGATGGTTGTGGGGTGCCTCAGTGGGTACATTTGTCGAGCTTCCGCTCTGCTCAGCTCCTGTGTTCCACTTGAGCGCAGAGCGTAAGCTATACGATATATAACATACGGTTATCCTATAACCATAGTTATATGAGTATAGCGAGCGCTCTGCGCTGACTCACTGAGGACCCTGTGGTCTTCGCCTTCGGTGGTGAAAGACTTGGGAAGGAGCTGTTAGTATGGCCACACCCCCGCTTATGTAGAGGAGCGGATGGGGGTGTGGCCAGGCGGATGGGTGTGTACATGTGAAGAAATTTATTCAGACTGGCTATGGGATGTGTTCCACTTGAGCGCAGAGCGCTCGCAATACTTATGTAACTATGGTTGTAGGATAACCGCATGTTCTCTTATGCCTCAGGCAGGCCCTGGTGGTACAATAAGTGAATCTGTCCTTTACAGTAAAACATGAGTCATTCTGGTAATTGCCTCTTGTAATTGATACCAGCTTTGTCCATGTGGTTAAAAAGGGGCTCCATTCCAGAACCTTATAGCTGGTAATGACCCATCAAAATATTTGTGAGAAACCAAACACCAAAACGATGAATCAGCTAATCTGCTCTTTCACAGTATTTGAGTAATTATCTCACCAAGTAGGCTTGTACTCTTTACTCTTAAAATTGGCCTGAAGTAAGTAACAGTACTTCTACTGGAGAAATACATTTCAGCACTCTTTGAAGAGAAGGACTACAATTATAGCGTATATCATGCCCGTTAGGGTACCTTGTGTATACTGCACCTTGTGTATACTGTTTACTTTACTCTTACTCATAGGATATATTCAGATTCAAATTCTTAATTTCCTATATTTATTGTAATGTATAATATAACCAATAGTGCATACAGATCCTCATCTGCACATTTGTTTACACAGTTTATATTGCTGCTATGATGCCCAGATTTCCCCAAGGGAATCAATAAAGGAATATTCTATTTAATCTTATCTCATCTTAGAATGGTAAGATTGAACATATGGAAAGAAAGCATTGTTAACTACAGTAATTTATTGATATTGGCGAGAACCTTTTGTGGGTTGTGCTGAAAGCTATATCGTACACATTTCATTTCCCACACATTGAGATCTTTTTTAGAGCCTTATGCAGAACCGTAAAATGTCCAATGGCCCTTTTAAAACCTCCTTAGTGAGTCTATAAAAGAGCCTGTGAGGTCGAATCCAGAGTCATAGGATGATGAAGAACTCTGAGTGTTGTGACATCATCGTACCAGATGCGGAACGACTGATCACAGAGGGGAAGGAAACTCAATCATCAAGAAAAGAGACCCGATCGAGGAGGAAACAGTTCTCGGTATCTGGAACACCTTTCCGTCCAAAAGGTACAGAGACCGAATGAGATTAATCCCGAAGGAACAACGGTGCCCTGGAGACAGCACTAATCACGCTCCATCCCCACATCAGGTCGAGTCGATGATTCAGTGTGGGTGTTGAGTATAGGCCTGTTGATTGTTTTTGTGGGAAAAGGACTGCACTGTCTTTTCTGTACCGCATGTCTCTGAGTCACGATGGGACTAAATGGTGTAATAGTTTAACTCAGTCCAACCTGTGGTAGAGAACCGCTGTATTCTACTGTGTAGCAGAGCCTTCTCTCCATCAGCTGACGCTTATTAACCCTTTCACTGCTACACTACAGAAGGTTAAACACTTTTCTTTTGGCTTCTGCATTAAGATAAGATAAGATAAGATAAGATAAGATATTGATAAGATAAGATAAGATAAGATAAGATAAGATAAGACATAATTTTATTGATCCCCTTGGGGAAATTTTAAATACCAACTTACTTAACAAGTCACATGTATAAATAGATGCAATAAGCTATGTATATTCGGGGAGGGGGGGGGGGTAATTTGTTGAAGCTTGCCTCGTCTGAGGTAACAAAAACAGCCCCAATGTCTGCATCTCGCTGAACCAGATCCACAGTGATCAAAGCGTCATTCAAACTAGTTTATTGCATTGCTCCAAATCCTCGTAATACCCCCCCCCCCCCCGTCCTTACCAGCCACGTTCATAATGAGGTGAGCTAAGGCGCCACATTGGGATCAAAACAGGATCAGGCTTTTAATCAGAGTCATAGGTTGCGCGCTATGTGGATGACATAACTGTGGTCAGCTGAAGGCGAATGGCGAGCACCAGCTAGTTCCTGGTTAGCTAGGTAGAGAATGAGGTGAGTGTCACTGGTATTATTACCTGGAAGCTCCTGTTGAATAAATGATGAGTGCTATGTTGATACCCCTGGACCTGGCAACACCTGCTCAACAGCACACAGGGATGACATACACAAACACCCAGGTAACGTAGCACACAATTAACAATGTAGGTAATGTGGGGCAGGTAATATAACACTGTACACAATTAATGATGAAGGACAAATGGTTGTCTCTACACTGATTATAGCTTTTTTCAGTAATTTTTTTTAATATTTTTCCATGACGAAAGTATATCTTTAGATGCGAAGCACCTATATGACAATGTGGCAATGTGACTAACTCACTTATTAATTTAGTCATTTACTCACACTTAGCCACTCTGCCCCCTAGTGGCATCGCACAAGCATTAGCTTGACATCAACGTTGACCACACTTCCACACACAACGTCGACACAGGATACCTGTTGAACACCTTATCACAGTAACAGGACTCAGTAAGCAGTGTGCGTCCTGTTTACCTTTAGTAGCTTATCACAGTCACGTTAGCTCATGGAAAGAATGGCTGATGGTAAATAGTAAATAAACTGCATTTATATAGCGCTTTTCAATTTATGCCTCACATTCACCCATCGAATATGGCCACCAGTGATGTCATTGGATCATCAAATCATTGTGTTGTATTAATAAGGTAGCAGTCACTATGAAACTAAGACAATGTATCTACTCTTCCATTTCAGGGAACTGTAATTAACACAACACAATGATTCAATGTCCCAGATGACATCACTGGTGGTCGTGTCCAAACTCATTTACTCTCAATAACTGTCAAACTAAATTAACCTGTGCAAAACCATTTAGAGTTTTTGGACGAGTCTCAGATTATGTTCAAAATAAATCAGCATTGTTTTTTGGTGAAGTGCCCCTTTAAGTATACTTGTTTTTCCTTACTTTGGTTGGTGTGAAGGCTGTGGTGGGTTGACAGCAAGTGGAAGTACAGAAGCAAAATAATCACAACCATAGGCAGAATACACTCATAATCACAAACTCAGGATTAGCTGATTGTTTTGATATGATAATGGTCTGCTTGTTGACACGTGTTTATTCTGAAGTGAGGGAACAGTGTATTCAATTCAACACATTCCAGTTGTTACTGTCCTGCTGGTGAGATGTGGTTGTCATTCAAACCAGACACAACGTCATGTGCTACGGGTATGTTTGTAAACAGCCCGATCTCGCCCAAAATATGTAAATAAAGTACTTATCGACCACAGGAAAAAGGTACATATTGTACGTTTTGTTATAGCTGTAAGTAATATATTGATGTAGAAGGGTGGATTATCCCTACTTTATTAGAGTAGATGTACACTGTCACCAGGTAGTGGGAACGCAGCAGATCTGGGTCCGGCTGAGTCCCCGACTGTAGTGCAGGAGTATTAGAATGGAGATTTAGCAGAGGGAGTGGATGGGGCCTAGGGTTTACTAACCTAGGGGTGGTGCGCTGGTCCTTCTTGCCCTCCAGGGTGACTCGCAGTAATTCCCCACACATCCACACTTCCCCTAATACTTCCCGCACCCTCCCACACCCGGTGGCAGTAGTGATAGATGATATACTTTCTCCCCAAAGCAGTACCTTCCCTTGCTGATGAGCAGAGACCTGTCCCAATGATGTATAGGCCGTGGGTAAGAAGGGGTTAAACAATAATGAGCATTACCTGGAAAGGAAGGGGTTAAACAGAATGCACATTAACAGACACGCACACAGTGCTCCCATTTAGCTCTCTTTACTGAAAGATTTATCCTGTCATTAACACAAGGCACAATGAACAAAGCTCTTTCCACACTGGTCACCATACAGTAATGGAACCCATCCCTTTAAGGGTTGAAACACTGGGCACCTAGTGCTTTCACTCTACGGCAATGAATAAAGTTCTTCCCACACTGGTCAAGATACAGTAATGGAACCCGTCCCTTTAAGGGTTTAAATACCTGTTCATTCCCCCGTAGGTGGGGAGAGAGGGGAGGAAGAGGGAGAGGGGTACTAGAGCTACTCAATGGGATTTTATAAAGGAACACACGTTATCACACCACATTTAAACAAAAGACAGTGGGCCCACGTGGAAAACAAAAGCCGGCATCCCCCAAAATAATAAATGTCGGGGCGCCCCTAATCACTGCTACCAGTGTCGGTTCAAAGTACTGATTCTCTTCGCCCTTAAAGGGCACGCTCCGCACAAAGAGAATGTCTACCGATAAAGTTCCAGCACTCGGAGCGCTCACTGTAACTGGCTTGAGTGTACTTAACCAAGGGCTGGCCTGCTCTCACCACCGAACGTCTGTGTGGTGAGATGGCCGTCGAGAAGTCCCGTGATAGCAGGAGGCGGGGCTGGGTTGACGTTAGGCAGGTGACTGCTGGAGGTCAACGGCTCGGAGGGGCTGGAGGTGCGTGCAGTGCAGCGACGTCCGTTGAGGGGTAGGCTGCTGGGCTGGAGAGATGGAGCGACACGCGGGCTAAACTGTGGTGCTAGGCCTAACTGAAGCTAAGCTGTGGGTCGGGACGACCCCCTGTCCTGTCGCTTATACTTTAACTAAAACGCAACGTGTGCAATATCTACAACACTCTTCGGCAGTAGCACGTCTGCTTCTTTGTTCACAATGTCTCTTTAGCATTAACTGGGTTTATATTCTGCGTGCTTAATGTCTGGAGCTCCAGCTCCAAGCGACCTCTTGCTTCTCTGGAAAACGATGAAGAGGAGGTTCCGCCGCAGGCGCCGCGCCCTGAGCCCATCCTTCTTCACCTGTGTCCCCCTGCCCAACGTCGCCACCAGCTCCCCCTGGCGGTACCTGTATCCTGTCCCACTATTAAGTGTCAATGTTAGGATATGGAGGATCAAGAGGGGTCAGCAAGTTACACAACGTCATCGTGAACACAGTAGAATGCAAGGAATTAGCAGACCTCCTCACCCCCTATACCTATACCAACGTCAGGGCCCTCAGATCGGCTGACAAGGGTCTCCTAACTACCCGTAGGTCCAATTTCAAGTCTAGGGGGGCGGGGCATGCTTTTGCTGTCGCAGCCCTTGACCTCTGGAAAAGCATCCCCATGTCCATCAAATCTGCCCCCTCCATCGAGTCTTTTAAATCTAACCACAAAACCCATCTATACTTGTTTGAGCCGAATCTGGGTTGGACATGATTTGTGGAACTCCCTCTGGTGTTGTGGTCGTGGAATTCACTGACCTTTGGGAAGTATTTCGACATGGTGAGACTAGAGCACTCGCCCACGACCTCAATCATTGTTGGTTCAACTCCCGGACTCTCTGAATTGTTGTTTTGGACTTTTGCCTATGCAAAACGTAAATATATTACTTATGGCTATAACATAACGTACATTATGTACCTTTTTTCCTGTAGTCGATTAGTACTTTATTTTTACGCTTTCTGATGAGACCGTGTTGCAGTGAACCACCACTAGGGACAGAGTGATTCATGAGTGTGCTCTTATTGCTTGATCTCAGTGCAGCCTTTGACACTATCATTCACTCGATTCTTCTAGGTTGGCTTGAGAATCATGTTGGCATTCGGGGTCTCGCACTAGCTTGGTTTAAATCCTATTTAACTGATAGAACACACTGCGTGGTCTATAATGATTTAACATCTGAGACCCTCCCAGTGCAATGTGGTGTCCCACAAGGCTCTGTCCTGGGCCCTTTGCTATTTTCGATTTACATGCTACCCCTCGGCGATATCATACGCAAATTTGGCATACACTTTCATTTTTACGCTGATGACACCCAATTATATATACCTATTAAGCCAAATGATTCCTCCCAACTACAAAACCTTGAGGCCTGCTTGCTTGCCGTCAAAAAATGGATGTCGCAAAACGTTCTACTCCTTAATGCAGATAAAACTGAGATGTTAATTGTTGGCCCCCCAAACCACAGAGGCCTGTTTCAGGACATCTCCCTCAACTTTGATACCTGTCATGTATCCCAGAGCTCCACCATAAAAAACCTCGGAGTAATTTTTTATTCCTCCCTCTCATTTAATGCACATATAAAAAATGTCACCAAAATTGCATTCTTCCATCTTCGTAATATCGCAAAAATACGCCCCATTTTAACTCTGGCTGATGCTGAAACCCTGATTCATGCTTTTGTCTCATCACGTCTGGACTACTGTAATGCACTTTTTTCAGGCCTACCTAATTCAAGCATCAAAAATCTTCAACTCGTGCAAAATGCGGCTGCACGGATACTAACTAGAACTAGAAAATTTGATCACATCACACCAGTTTTGTCCGCCCTACATTGGCTTCCTATCCAAGCCCGTTCTGACTTTAAAGTGCTACTCCTCACCTACAAAATTTTAAATGGGCTTGCACCGCTCTATCTATCCGATCTCATCTCCCGATACTCGCCCGCTCGTGCTCTGCGCTCACAAAATGCGGGGCTTCTATCGACCCCTAGGGTTAAAAAGAAATCCGCCGGCCACAGAGCCTTTGTCTACCGCGCTCCCTACCTGTGGAACAAATTACCTGCCGTCATCACGGGCGCCTGCTCTGTCGAAGCTTTTAAATCCCTGCTTAAGACTCATCTTTTCTCTCTCTCCTTCAACCTACCTTGATCTCACCTGGTCGGGGACTGACCTTTAGATTAATCTGTGTAGTTTAGTTATGGTACAGGGTACTACATGGTACCACTGGGTAGTTTACTATAGGGTAGTTTAGTTAGGGTACCGGGTACTACATGGTACCACAGAGTACTACATGGTACTGCATGGCACTACAGGGTACTACATGGCTCTACATGGCTCTACATGGCACTACATGGCACTACAGGGTACTACATGGTACCACAGGGCACTACAGGGTACTACAGGGCACTACGGGGTACTATAGGGTACTACATGGCACTACAGGGTACTACATGGCACTACAGGGTACTACATGTCTGCTCCTTTGCAGCACCACAAACATGGGAACTCTCTAACTCTTCTCTCCTCCACACTGCCTGTGGAGCTTTTTCCCCTATTGTTAGGTTTTAGTGAGTTTTTCCTTACCTTCGCGTGGGGTATGTCTGGGAGTGCTTGCATTCTTTCGTTTATTTGCATTCATCTAAAAATGTTTGGACCTTATGGTGTTCTTGTTCTGTTCTTGACTTATTGTTATGTTTTCTTCTTGACTTGTTTAAAGAAGACCTGTACGGCCCATGGGGACATTAACGTGTGTTGTCGGGCCCTATAAATAAATTTGATTTGATTTGATTTGATTTTGATTTGATTTGAGTGAGTGAGTGAGTGAGTGAGTGAGTGAGTGAGTGAGTGAGTGAGTGAGTGAGTGAGTGAGTGAGTGAGTGAGTGAGTGAGTGAGTGAGTGAGTGAATGAGTGAGTGAGTGAGTGAGTGAGTGAGTGAGTGAGTGAGTGAGTGAGTGAGTGAGTGAGTGAGTGAGTGAGTGACTGACTGACTGACTGACTGACTGACTGACTGACTGACTGACTGACTGACTGACTGACTGACTGACTGACTGACTGACTGACTGACTGACTGACTGACTGACTGACCCGCAAAATGTTTTTAAATGATAAATTAATTCATCAATAATTTTCTGGGGGTGAAAAGCACTACTTTTATTTCGCACCTTTCTAAAAGCTCTGTGGATGTATTATAATATATATATATTTTTTTAGATTACATACAATTTGCCTAAATAATCTGTCTTGGATGGAGAAGCGTCCCCTTTCTAGCTTACTGGGAGATGTCTGGTTTCCTCACCTGGGAGACATAACTTCCCCATGTTTTCTCCAAACGTGTTTGAGTGACATCCACGTTGGGAAGGGTTACGTTCCAAATATATTTCTCACCCCATTATAATTCAAAATATAGTGGGGTAAAATACAGTCTGTGTTACTCCAATGTTTACAAACATTACTAACATAAACCTTTTACAGCCCCAAATATAGCAAATACAATTTGAAATAAATATGTATTTGTTGTCTACCTAGTTAGTCCTTAGCTCAGCCAATCTGAAAGCATGTCTCCATTCCTGTTTATTTGTTTTTCACATGGTGGGGCTACCGATTTGATTGGACCTTTCGATCACATTCATTGTCTCATGCTAATTTGTTGCTACTTTTAGTGATAATGATATTATCAGCACAGATAATGTTACTGCTGATTGGCATAGACTTGTAAACAGAATCCATCTCTGCAGTAGGCCAACAGCAACCCTAACACCAGGCTGACATCTACTGGTCAAAACATGACAATACAAGCCAGAGTTATCTGCATTTTTAAATGGTTTTTCAGATGATCTGGGTAAAATCAGCACCTGCTTGGAATGAGTTGCCACTCTCTGTAATACTAGTGGTAGTAGTAGTAATAATAATAGTTAAAGTTTCATTACCAGATTCACTCTTACTTTTATTTTTTTAAGTTGATAAAAAGAAAATTGGGGGATTATATTAGGACAATTCGAATTTGTGTTTTTGCATATCCCTCCTAGAGCGCACGCACGCACGCACGCACGCACATACGCACGCACGCACGCACGCACGCACACACACACACACACACACACACACACACACACACACACACACACACACACACACACACACACAGACACACACACACACACAGCTTAACCCTAACCCTAATATTTTCTTCTTTCAAATCGGGGACTAGGCTTTTGTTCCCAATAGATGTCTCGTGCCTGCCTCAGTTTGGGTCTCAGGGCCTGCCTCAGTTTGGGGCTCGGAGCCTGGCTCAATTAAAAATCTTATAACTGTTAAGATAATGACTGCAGCTTATCTTTGCGTTGCATTCGGAGGAAAGGAATCGATGAGAGACGATGAACTCTTTAGCCTTTTTGGCTTGGTTTATTTCACATTGGTCATAAACATTGTTGCAGCGTGCACCTGCTACTCCAAGGTGTAGCTGAGACGATGAGAGAGAGAGAGAGAGAGCTGAGCAGGTGGACACACCCCTTTTATAAGCTCAGCACGGTGAAACAGATGTGCGCCTCTACCTTTAGTTAGAGCGCCCCATAGTGTTACAACAACATTACTGCACTTATGCTATATACAGAGAACACATTGATATATATATAGTACATAATACCATAACTGAGGAAATTTTTACCTTTACTCTTAACAATAACTAACTTTATTTCAACCAAAAATGCTAACTGGACTGGTCGGACAACACAGAGGCCCTCTACAGCAGGGGTCAGCAACCTTTTTGACATGGAGTGCCTGTTTGAAATATAGTTGTAACTAGTGTGCCTCAACAATATTCCATGCATCGTAAAAAATGTTCCTCATAATCAGGTATTTTTTATGATAATTTTTACATTATTACATCATTATTGTTATTATTAACAATATTATTATGATGGTTGTATCAACCCTAAATCTGAGTTGGGGGGGGGGGGGGGGGGGGATGCAATGCAGACAAACAGCTGCATACAGTGCGACCATTTCACTCACATTTGCCCATTCATTTTTGGACACATCACACACCATCGGTGTACTGTACGTGTGCTGTCATAGCTCCACCTACAGGCCTAATGGAGAACACCAGGAGAACACCAGGATGTGAAGGTTGAAGGTTGAAGGTTGAAGGTTTTTATTTAGACACAAAACATATACAGATTATTACTCTATTATACATTTTTGTCAAGGATAGGAACGAAAAAGGCGCAGTGACTTATTTACATCGTTGTCCTTGGATGTCAAGGATGCTTTAAACAGACACATACAACTCATTACAGGAAATTAATCACAATTATTACATTTGCATAGTAATAATGGCACAACCCTACATTTATACAAACAAAGCACATTTGTTGTTACAATGTTCCTCTAGCCGAGAGTCCGTGTGTTTCAGGAAGCACCCTTAGGGGAGGGGATTTGGGGGTTGGGAGGGAGGGCGTAAAGTGGGGGGTGGGGGGGGTAAAGCAACATTTGCCGCTTAAGGATAGGGTATTGGCTTAGGACTTGGGCGAATGAGACAGTCAAAGGTCCCTCCCCTCCAGTCCATGCACATCGCCAGGTGTACACGTAGGGAGGGAGGTTTGGGTGAGGATCGGGTGGTGAATGGAGGGTGAATGTGAGGTATATCGTGTAAATAAGTTTTGATTGATCGCAAGACTACACTGTAAAAGAAAAAATAATAATAAGTTACCAGAACTTACAAATATTGAGTTCAGTTACTGTGCATTAAGGTTTTCAGTTTTCAATCCATAATAAGTTAACAGAAAAATAAGTACACAACCACATTATTTCAACCTAATAAAACTATGTTTATTGTCATTGTTTTAAGAACACAAGTTGACTTGGTAATACTCACATTTTGAGTAAAAAAAAAAAAGGCTTTTAACATGTGCAATGGTCAATGAAATAGAAAAATAAATAATAAAATGTGTTGATTAATCCCACTGGTCACAATGGTGACCGTAATAATGTTTTTGTTATAAGGCTCTGCAAATGTTACTGAATGATGTAGCAATGTATTTCCAGCTAAATTGAAATAATAAACAAATAAAGGGTCTCAATTAAATATGTGGTAGTAAAAAGAACCTGTGGGAGGATTTCAACAAGATAAATGCGATAACAGTGCAAAATATTTCACTATAATATTTAAAAGCAAAAAAAAAAAAAAAAAAAAAATTGTTTTACTGCTGCCCCCTGTGCCTATGCAAATCAGGGCTCAGGTCCTTGAAGGCCTGACCATACTTCCCTCCGCAAGCCGCATCCGCACATGCGCATTGGTGCGCGTGACATAATTTGTGTAATTTTCGTCAACGCTCTTGTCTGCACGGACCTTGCATTCGTGTCCACGTGCAGGCCAAATTTTTTAACCGCGCGGACTGCTCCGTGGATATGCGTGCCGACTGCGCATGTGCCCAGCTGTCAAAACAAAAGCACTCGACGCGACGCTTCCGGACACCAAACACGGGCTATAATCAGAAACACGTGCGCAGCATGTCTGCATCCGCGTGCGTGTCCGTGTCAGTTTCAGAGTATGCTGGAGCCTTCAATGTTTGCAATAGACTGCTGCAGTCATTCTACCAGTCTGTAGTGGCCAGCGTCCTCTTCTATGCTGTGGCATGCTGCGGGGGCTACATCAACTCAAGGGACACCAACAAACTGAACAAGCTGGTGAGGAAGGCTAGCTCCGTGGTGGGAGTCGAGCTGGTCAGACTAGAGGTGGTGGCAGAGGGATCATCCCTATGTTCCCCGGGTCCTATGTTCCCCGGGTTCTATGTTCCCCGCTTTGATTGATTAATAGATTGAACATTTTATAAATTTTTATTATTTTATTAATTATTAATGTCCGCCTTGTTTCGAACGGTTAAGCTTAGGCCCTCTTTCGAACTGTCATGGTTAAGGTTAGAGTTTGGAATCAGGGCTGCCTGGTGGTCTAAAATGTTCAATCATTCAATCAATCAAAGCGGGGAACATAGAACCCGGGGAACATAGGACCCGGGGAACATAGACATGCTCCCGTGGCAGAGAGGGGGATGAGAAGGAAGCTGGCTGCTATCCTGGAGAATCCCTCCCACCCCCTCTACGACGAGCTAGTCAAGATGAGAAGCACGTTCAGTCACAGACTCATACCCAGGGGTGTAAAAAGTACCCAGAAATTATACTTAAGTGAAAGTATGGGTACCGTCTCAAAATCTGACTCAAGTAAAAGTCAAAGTATCTAGCTAAAAACACACTTGAGTAAAAGTAAAAAAGTCCTACTTTTAAATGTACTTAAGTACTAAAAAGTAAAAGTAATTTTTTTTAAGGGATATACCGTCTCAAACTCATTCCATCGTGGGCCAAGTTTTCATTTTAACTATACATTGCACCAGGTGAGTTAGAGGTGAGCCAATTAGTGAAATCATCAGCTGGTGTTTAGGCAAGGCTGGAATGAAACCAAGCATACACTCTGCCCACAATGGAATGTGTTCTGCGATAGACAATGCTGAAATGAAAGAACAGAGGACACTTTTTTTGCATAAAAATTATTTAATGCACTTCTCCATTGAAGGTAAACTAACATGGATGGCATTCACATCACAGCATGAATAATATCACAATATTAAAAACAGAATGGTGTATCCTGAATAATATCACAATATTAACCACAGCATACTGGATTATCCTGAATAATATTACAATATTAAAGGCAGAATACTGGAGTACCCTGAATAATATCACAATATTAAAGACAGAATACTGGAGTGTGGAGTACCCTAAATAATATCACAATATTAAAGACAGAATATATGGAGTACCCTGAATAATATCACAATATTAACCACAGCATAATGCGGATCTGACTGTCTATTCTTCTAATAGCAGGTGTTTAATCAAAGATCCCCGCTTTCTAGTGTTGCACAAGGACCAATCAGCATGGGTATGGGCGGGTTAATTTTCCATTGATGTGGATTTGATTGGCTGTTTAATATTAAGGATTAATAACGTTAACGTTAGTTTGACCAGATAAACAATTAAAATATACTAATTAAAATGGTTGGACCTGTGAGATTTGTACTTTGTACTTTGTAGGTCTGCATTTTAAATGTAAGGAGTAAAAAGTATTGTTTTTTTTCTCTGAAATGTAATGGAGTAAAAGTACAAAGTATACAAACCTAATAATACTCGAGTAAAGTACAAATCCCCCCAAACAGTACTCAAGTACTTTACACCCCTGCTCATACCCCCCCCCGAGACTCAACTAACCGCCTCAGCCAGTCCTTCATACCAGCGGCCATCAGGCTCCACAACAGTGGGCAGGGACTGCTGCCAGACATCCAACTACTAGGAACCTAAAAGGACAATATGCACACCACACCTTATGTGAATACTGAATACTGTATATTTCATCAGATCATATATTTAGAATTTTTAGATTATATATTAGATTAGATTATTAGACTACATATTGTATATTTATTTTTTATATTATGTTTTTGGTAGGTTTTTATTGGTTTTTACTACCGGGCTGTCCGGTAGAGAGAGAGAGAGAGGAAGAATGGGAGATATACGGGGGAAGACATTCGGCAAAGGTTGCCGGGTCCGGGAGTCGAACCCGGGACGGCCGCGTTGCACCGCAGTGCTGTATGTGGTGAACCACTCGGGCGCCCATATATTTAGCTTTTTAGTTTCTTTTCAGACTATATATTAGATTAGATTTAGATTATTGGATTAGATTATATATTGTAACTATTTATTGTAGGGCAAATATAACTGAGAGGGCATACATACCCTCATCTCGCACCTTGTTGACCACTACGCACATGTCCAGAGCTAATTATGTTATGTTAATTATATTGATTTGTTATATTGTTTACACTGCTTTTTACTACCTGTACCCCCCTCTCCAATGCTGCTATGATGCCTGAATTTCCCAAAGGGGATCAATAAAGGAATATCTTATCTTATCTTATTGGGGACATAGAATCTTTGTGTGTTGTGGTGTTTAAATTTCTGTGAATATTGTTTTTATTATGTACTGTTTACATTTTGTACAATCGTCGTTTCTGTAAATGAGGGAAACCTCAGATGCTTACGATTTTAAATAAAGGTTGAAATGAAAAAATTTAATAAGGTAGGGATTATTGCAATTTTTTCATCTACATCATTTCATGGTGCTGTAGTGTAATTGACACAACACTGATTCAATGTCCCCAATGTCATCACTGGTGGCCATGTTCAAACTCATTTACTCTCAATAACTGTGAAACTAAATGAATGTGTGCAAAACCGTTTACAGTTTTTGTGTGTGAGATTATGCACAAAATAAATCAGCATTGTTCTTTTGGTGAAGTGCCCCTTTAATGATATTCGTAAGTAGTAAGTAAAATACATTTATAATACAGATACATTGACACATAGCAGCAAAGGTGTCTGGCATTGACGCTGTAAGACCCTTGGTTGTAAAATTACAACATCACGTTTAGCTTTTAGCTAGTTAAAAAAAGTCTTTACATTTAAAAAAAAAATAAAAATGTGCACATTTACATTGATAATGTCAATTTAATCTAAATTACATTTGTGATTGACAATCTTTGTTGTGATACTTTTATGAGCATACACATTTATGTCATCAACATTTGGTTGAAAACAACATGACCAAATTTTTTTAAATCAAATGTAAACACTCTTTTCACAGATCCAAAAAAAGGAAGACAAGGACCACATTGCAGAGACATCTATAATGTCTAATTATATTGTTAAATACATAAAGGACATAATGGAATTATGTCCTTGATTATGATTATGGAATCATAATGGAATTGTAATAAAAAAAAATACTCCCACTAGGGTAACAACAGAAAAACATTCATTCAAAGTCAGCTGATCATCCAGGCGTGCTTTGAGGAGATATTTGAAGATTAGAAGATATTTTTTCTTTAACACATCCTACGCCGGAAACGGCTTACGACGTGTTTCAAGTTCATGCGAATTCTGCCAATCCACGGCGTACGACGTTATTGAGATCATATTTCATTTTTTCGCCATGTTATTCATAATTCCCTCACGGAGCCTGGTATGATGCAGTGGGAGCATGCACAACTCTGCAACGCTTCAATACTGCCGCCTGGTGGATGATCGGCGAGTTGCCAAACCGGAAATGGACGAGTCGATCTCGGTGCGTCTGGGAAATGCGTCCGGCACTCGCATATTGTTGCGGGACTGTATACACACGTCCGTGTCTAGCGATTGCTGCCATAACGCAATAATCGATACAATTTGGCCGTTTATTATGATTATACAAACCGGAAATGGATTTAGGAGATCGCCGTCAAATAAGTGGGATCTTTTTCCTCCAGTCTCATCGTCGAACGGTAAGAGGACACTGACGTCATTTTTAGCGCGTTTGTTTATTATTATCCATGCAAACTGCTCTGATCAATATATCACCCATACTACATAAAGCATTTACTGACGATCACGGAATTATAAACGACCCCCCCCCCCCTGTTCATCCGCGCATGATCATTCATAACGTTTAGGATCATGTACAGTTGAAATTTTTATATATAGCGTGTATCGCCAACAAACAGCATTTGATAATCTATATATGCGTTTATGCCTATATCTCACGTTCTAGGACTTACTGCAAAAAACGACGGTATTTTCGTATGAATCTATGAATGAAAAAGTTAAACGTTCCTACATCCTGAACAATAGATAATCGATGTTGAATGGGCCATAGTAATGTCAATTTAGCAATACAATTTAAAAAGTTATAGCCCTGCAAAGAAGGTGAACATCTCCATAGGCTTACAGTGCTGGCAGAGAGTGATATAAGATGCTCAAATTGCGTGGCAGGGAATGTGTTAATCTAAATTACATTTGTGATTGAGAATATTTGTTGTGGTACTTTTATGAGCATAAACATTTATGAACATTTATGTCATCAGCATTTGGTTGAAAACAAAATAGGCCAACACAAATGTGACCAAAAATGTTTATTTGC
Organism: Notolepis coatsorum; assembly: GCF_963971535.1. Taxonomy (NCBI): domain Eukaryota; kingdom Metazoa; phylum Chordata; class Actinopteri; order Aulopiformes; family Paralepididae; genus Notolepis; species Notolepis coatsorum. The sequence continues at coordinate 72,992,495 of NC_140174.1, read as the reverse complement.
CATGAAGGCTAGAATTGTGTATTATTTCAGTTAACAAACTTTGCTATCTTATTTATATTATATATTTTTTAAATAAAAATTATTTTTTTTAAATACATTTTTTAAATAAATCGTATAGTACATTTTGCTCTGGTAATCCACTGGAAATCCACCCCTCTGGTGGGATCAAGATAATAATTTTTTTTGGGATCAAACTGATCCCAATCCTGTGTTGTCGGTTAGAGCTACCCGTTTTGAAGACGTTTGTCTTGTTTACATCAGGGTCCCCCATTTTCAATTCATATGGACATTTATGACATACACAACATACATGACATTAACATGTCTGACGAGCACAGAGTTGCCAGTCGATAATTCTTGCTATTTAAAAATATTCCTCTTCTTCTCCCCCACTACTCCTATGTTGTGTATGTCATAAATGTCGTTCTGTTTCATTAGGGGCTCTGCTTGGCATCACTACTGCACTCGCTCGCGTACGTGCACGCGCACTGAATAAATTCCACAAATGTACCTTTAATACCAGTATTAGTCTGACCACACCCCTCATCAGCTTACCTTCATAAGCAGGTGTGTGGTCACCTGCTCTCCTCCTTCTCGCTTTCACCACAAGAAAGTGCCTCGGTTGGGACTTCCGGTCAGCTATAGAATGGAGTAAGTCGCATGTGACACAGCTGCTCACCCGTTATTTTTTTTTCCGTTTTAAAAACATATTTATAGACCACCAATGCGTTTAAAACTTGACGCATATATCAACTGAGATTATCAACTAACTATATTGACTGAAAGATTCGAGATGCCAACAACAAGGAAAGATCATAAAACGCTTCCAAAACCAAGCGCAGAAGACCCCCCTATGGCCGCGGGACACGTTCGCAAAATCGCAGAGGATATTGACGGGATGTCCACCCCAAGTTCAACCCCTATAATCACCTCCTCAGACTCGGAATATATCATCCGGGAAATGAAAAATGAAATGAAAAAAATGGAGAAGTCAATAACCGAAACAATAACCGAAAAAGTAGATGCTATCAAAGAATCTATCGAAGGCAAAATAGAAGCGCTAAGGGTGGATGCCGAGGCACATATTAAGCGCACCATGGCACTGGAAATTGGCTTGGAAGCACACCAACAAAATTTCGATCGCATCTACAATGAAGTAGAGGTTAACAAAGTTAACCTAACTGCTGAGATGAAGGGGAACTACAATGAAATCAAGACGGAGCTCAGCGAAATAACGTTGGAGCTCACGCGAATCAATAAAGAACAGAAAGCCAAAATATTCGAGATGGAATATCAAAAACGCAAGCTGAATATTCGTATTGTTGGTCTGGACGAATCAGTGAGATGTGAAAACCCTGAAGAGTTTGCCACAGAATTACAGAAAATCTTGGGAACAGGAATCCTTCCTAAAATACCGGAGGTGGATCAGTGCTTCAGATTGGGACCCCGCTCCATTGGCAATAACGCTAAGCCCAGAGTGATATTAGTTATACTGCGCCAAGTCAGAATAAAAGAAATGATTATGCGTGAAACTCGCAGGATGAAAGGCAATCTGAAATACATGGAGGTACCAATACACTGCTTTGAAGATTATTGTCGTGAGGTAGTGGAACTGCGTGCCAAGTTCAAGACGGTGATGTCTCAACTATACCTGGGGAAATACAGACCCCTACTAATATACCCTGCAATACTTCGCATCGTCGACAAACAAGGAGCAAAGGTTCTCCTCAACTCGCCTGAAGATGCAGCCAAATTCCTGTCTGAACAACACGCAGAATAGTGTATAAATGGCCTTTTAAATCTCAGTTATGCAAGGTCACCATATAGTACAACCTTTAATAACCGAGGATTTGGGACAGAGAGACCTACGTGCTCAGAGTTTTTGAATGCTTTCCCCGACGTGTTTATATTATTGCGGACATATTGGATTTAAGATTGGAACACTCCAGAACATACTGGAACATTCAGACAATGTAAAAATGACATATTGGAATAATCTAGAACATCGAAGCATTCTTTGATATATGGAGCATTCTGGAATATCAGCAATACGTGGTCATTCACTCTACCAGAAGCCCCTCGGGGGAATAATCAACAGCTATCTAGATGCAGAACCACAGAGCCATCATAGCCGGCCGGCTGAAAGATCACTCTACACAACGATCATCGCCCACCCCGGTCAGGGGAAATGCTGCATATACGTATTTAAAAACTGTTTTTTATTAATGGGAAATAATTTCACTACTTCTCCAATTTATACTTTAGATGTTTAAGCATAGCAATGCTCTTTTAAGATCTAAGTTAATGTTCTCTTCCTTTTACTTGTTTTTTTTTCTTTTTCATCCGCTCTCTCTGATTTATTGAGGCTCTCTCTTCAGTTCAATACCTTCATATTATTCATGGGTTACTATAAATTACACAAGTTCATATAAAATGTAAGTGATTAGGGCATGACAATTGAAGCTTATTTTTGGTCTTTATTTTTAGTTTATCTCATTTAAATTTTTATTTATTTATTTTTTACGGGTAAGTGGCCAAGCCACAGTCGACATTCTACTTATGGTAGAATTTAGAGTGTTAGATCCTATGGTATACATAGGAATGTTAAGGATAATTGGATCATTCTGGGATATCCGGTGGTGCAAGGGAGGGAGTCATACGCAAAGGTTGTGTTCATGGAACACAATCCTGTATGACTCTCGGTGGGAGGGAAGGGTAGGGGATTTTTATTTGTATATATGTATGTTTTTAAGCTCGGCTCTCAACGGGACCTCACTAGTGGGATGTATATCTATTATTGCCTCGCACTCTAGAAGCATTACCAAAAATTACAATGCAACATGTATAGACTATGGCTAGTTTGAATATAATGATATGGAACACCGGGGGAATAAATAACCAACTCAAACGCAAAAGCGTGCTCACACTGATGAAAAAAGAACATGTGGACATTGCTCTGCTAAGCGAAACACACATTCTAGGGAAAGACATAGGTAAATTAGCGGACAACATATACCATAATATCAGTCACTCCTCTATTGGTACGAGAACTCGGGGTGTAGCAATAGTCGTTAAACGTAAGTTGAATATTGTACTAAAGGGAGTATGGTCTGATGTAGAAGGTCGGATAACTATAGCTAAGATTGAACATAAGAACAGGAAAATAGCGTTGATAGCGGTATACGCCCCAAATTTGTACGAAGAAGATTTCTTCACTACACTAACCAATGCAATGTTAGACATTCCCGATTACTCATTTATAATAGGAGCGGATTTTAATGCCATCTGGAACCCAAGGATGGACAAATCTTACCTCGCCTTTTCCAGCGAACAAAAGAATTCATCGAAGGCATTAAAGGATTGGTCAAAGATTACAGGTGTAAAGGACTTATGGCGGTTACTTAATCCCACGACCCGAAAGTACTCTTGTCGATCTGCAAGACATAAGACACTATCCAGAATAGATTATGTCTTTGCATCACAGAGACTATTTGATAATTATGAAGTGGAAATGATACCCAACGCACTATCAGATCACTGTTATTTACTCCTTAAAGGTACATTTGGTATACTATCCTCCCGAGCCCCAAGATGGCGATTTAACTCGTTGCTGCTTAACAACAAGGAATTCATTACACAACTCAAAGAAGCTCTTATAGTATTCCAACGGGAGAATGCAAACTCGGTGCAAGACCCCAGAATAATATGGATGTCGGTAAAGGGAATGATCAAAGACTTCACGGATAGCTTTTCCTCCAAAATGCGCAAGAATCAAAGCACAAAACTGGATGAGCTGGAAACGCTTTACTCAACGTTATTTAATTCTCTGAAATACAACAACTCAACTCGACTAGAAAATCAAGTTAACGTACTAAAAATAGAGATCAATGCCATATACAGACAACAATCGGAAATACAAATACGCAGCACAAGACAACAGCAGTACTCCCATGGTTCCAAACCCAGCCACCTATTAGCCATGCGATTAAGAATGAATGCAACATTTGCAGATATAACTACCATTAGAGCACAACAAGTACTTGTAACAGATCCTGTAAAAATAAACGATACATTCAAAGTATTCTACTCCGACTTATATAAATCAGAAATGACCTTCGATCAAAACAAAATGGACACATTTCTTAATCAAATTATTCTCCCTAAACTTTCAGAGGATGACGCTAAACAGTTAGAAATACCGATCACACTAGAGGAACTCAAGAAGGCCATAACCGCAATGAAAAGTGGTAAGGCTCCAGGAAGAGACGGTTTCCCATCAGAAATGTACCTTTCTTGTTGGGACATAATTGGCCCCTTATTACTAAATATGATCTTATACTCAGTCAAGGAGGGGAACTTCCATAAAATTGACAATATTGCACTCATAACAGTCCTCCTTAAAAAAGACAAAGACCCCAACGAGTGCGGTAGTTATAGACCTTTAAGCCTCCTCGGAACAGATATCAAACTGTACTCTAAGGTATTAGCCATCAGATTACAAAAGCATATGACGTCTTTAGTTCACCCGGACCAAACTGGCTTCATAGGAGGCCGCCTGATCACTGAGAACATAAGACGTATACTGCACGTACTTGATGCCGACAAGGAGGACACCATACCTAAGGCGATGCTGTCCCTGGATGCTATGAAGGCCTTTGACAGGCTGGAATGGTCGTATTTGTGGGCAGTGCTAGAAAGGATGGGGTTAGGAAAAGGATTCATCGATATGATTAAAGTATTATACAAAGACCCATCGGCCATGATTACAACAGGCACAATCATCTCTGAAATATTTCCGGTATCACGCTCTGCCAGACAGGGTTGTCCTCTTAGTCCCGGACTGTTCAATCTATCATTAGAGCCTTTAGCACAATATATAAGACAATCCCAATCCATAGAACCTATCGTAATCAAGGGCACACAACAAAAAATTTGTTTATATGCGGACGATGTAATATTGTTCATGAAAAACCCCAACACCACATTGCCTCATCTGCTCAAGTTGATTGAGGACTTTGGTGATTTATCGGGATTTAAGATAAATTGGCCGAAGTCGGCTTTCCTTCCACTTAACACCCCTGCAAAAAAAGATACAACCCTCCCAGGACAGATACCGATGGTAAAACATTTCAGATGCCTTGGAGTGGAAATATTCCCTACCATAAGACAAACGGTGAAGCACAACTACACAAAAATCCAAAACAAAATCAAAGACGACCTTGATAGATGGGCAAAACTTAAAAACACAGTACAAGCACGGATATCAATAGTTAAGATGGATGTACTACCTAAAATCAACTTCTTCTGTTCAATGCTACCGTTACCCCCTCCAGAGGGTTACTGGAAAAGATTACACTCCTCCACATACAAATTTATTTGGAATAACAAACCACCACGTATAAAAAGATCCACCGCACAGAGAAATAAAGCAGATGGTGGCATGGCATTTCCAGATTTTTTCCTATATTTTAAGGCGTACTCATTAAGTCCATTGACAACATGGTTTGACTCCCAAGCATTTACATTTTGGAGAAAAATAGAAGAAAACATAGTAGCCCCACATAGACTGAAGGACATAGCATACACTAAACTACCAATCAAGCACTGTGAACGAAAATTTGGCCCCATAATTACTCATGCGATCCGGATATGGCGTGAATCACAAAAAAAAAATCCTAACCCACAAGAATGGCACAATCATACTCCCTTATTCAATAACAATGCTCTCTTAATTGGAAAACGACCTATAAGATTCCCTATATGGGAAGAGCAAGGCATACACTCATTAGGGGATGTTTTTATCAAACAGGGTTTTTGTAGTGATAAAGAAATACGCAAAAAATGTAATCTCACCAAGTCCACATGGCTTTTTCACAAACAGTTAGAGCTATGTTTGAAGTCTCACGGTGTTCCATTAGACAGACCAATTGAACACCACAGATACCACAAATTCTTCTACTCAAGAGAGACATCGAGAGGTTTTGTTTCAGAATTTTATCATCAATTACTAACGTCCTCGTATGAAACCCTCCAACTTGACTCTGTCTGGAGGAGGGATATACCAGACCTGGAAAATGACTTTGATTGGCAAGGAGCCTGGGCAAATGTCCGACTTACATCAAGGAACCCGGATCATCAACAAATCAATCTTAACTATATTCACAGGACATACTTGACTCCTATAAGACGAATGGGGCTCAAACAAGATTCCAAATGCACCCAATGTACAAATGGGGACGAAGGGACATTTATGCACATGTATTGGGACTGCTCACCTGTTAAGGCATTCTGGAAAGATGTGACCCAACAAATATCAAAACTCGTATCTTGGAATATACCTGTACACCCCTCGGTATTGCTGTTGAATGATGTTTTTGAGTTTGCAGTGAATCCACAGCTAAAGAGATTGGTTTTATCGGGTATCACAGTAGCCAAAAAGCTGATCGCATCACGCTGGTTTCAACCGGAAAAAATGTGCCGTAAAGTTTGGTTTCTTACATATCTCGATGTAATTTACCATGAAATATCTACAGCAAGAATTCTGGGTCTCAATGAATCCAAAATGTCAATGTGGTTAGAAGTGGTGGAGAGAATAAAAGCTAGCTTATAATGGTAGTGTCTGGTTAGGTGCGAGGGATAGTGGAGGTACTTCTCAAGGTGGGGTCCGGGAGGGGGGGGTTCGAGCTGAGCATATGTGTGTAGGTTTTTTTTTTTAGATAACAGGTATTATGGGTATATCTTTTTTTTGTATTTTATTTTTTTATTATTTTTTAAACAAACACATAAACAAACATGACAACACACAATAGGATATACAAATACACATATGCTCCAGCTCGTACCCCCCTCTCCCGGACCCCCCATTGGATAATCCAACCATTATAATTTGTTCCTAACCAGACATTACCATTATATGCTGGCTTTTATTCTCTCCACCACTTCTAACCACATTGCCATTTTGGATTCATTGAGACCCAAAATTCTAGCTGTTGATATTTCTTGATAAATCACATCGAGATATGTAAGAATCCAGACCTTACGGCACATTTTTTCCGGTTGAAACCATCGTGATGCTATCAGCTTTTTAGCCACTGTGATACCGGATAAAACCAATCTCTTTAGCTGTGGAGGTACTGCATGCTCAAAGACATCATTCAGCAGTAATACAGAGGGGTGTACAGGTATATCCAGAGTTAAGAGATTTGACAATTGCTGGGTCACTTCTTTCCAAAATATCTTAACTGGTGGGCAGTCCCAGTACATGTGCATAAATGTCCCTTCATCCCCATTTGTACATAAGGAGCATTTGGAGTCTTGTTTAAGACCCATTTTGTTCAGTCTTATAGGAGTTAAGTATGTCCTGTGAATATAGTTAAGATTGATTTGTTGATGGTCCGGGTTCCTTGATGCAAGGCGTACATTTGCCCAGGCTTCTTGCCAGTCAAAGTCTATCTCCAGGTCTGGTATATCCCTCCTCCAGACTGAGTCTAGATGTAGGGTTTCATACGAGGCCGTTAGTAATTGATGATAAAAATCTGAAACAAAACCTCTCGATGTCTCTCTTTCATAGAAGAATTTGTGGTATCTGTGGTGTACAATTGGTATCCTTAATGGAACACCGTGAGCCTTCAAACATGCCAATAACTGTGCGTAAAAATAATATGAGGACTTGGTGAGATTAAATTTTTTGCATATCTCATCAAAACTACAAAAACCCTGTTTGTTGAAAACGTCTCCTAATGTGTGTATGCCTTGCTTTTCCCATCTAGGGAATCTTATAGGTTGTTTTCCAATCAAGAGTGCATTGTTATTGAATAAGGGAGTATGATTATGCCATGTATGTGGGATAGAGTCTTTTTTTTGTGTTTCACGCCATATCCGGATTGCATGAGTGATTATGGGGCCAAATTTCCTTTCGCATTGCTTAATTGATAATTTGGTGTACACTATGTCCTTCAGCCTATGTGGAGCTACTATATTTTCTTCTAAATTTCTCCAGGATACTGATGCTTGGGGATCAAACCATGTTGTCAGTGGTCTTAAAGTGTATGCCTTAAAATAGTGGTGGAAATCTGGAAATGCCATACCACCGTCTGCTTTGTTTCTCTGTGCGGTGGATCTTTTTATACGTGGTGGTTTGTTATTCCAAATAAATTTGTATGTGGAGGAGTGTAATTCTTTCCAGTAACCCTTTGGAGGGGGTAACGGTAGCATTGAGTTGAAGAAGTTGATTCTAGGTAGGACGTCCATCTTAATTATTGATATTCGTGCTTGTACTGAGTTTTTAAGTTTTGACCACCTGACAAGGTCGTATTTGATTTTGTTTTGGATTTTTATGTAATTGTGCTTCACCGTTTGGCTTATGGTAGGGAATATTTCAACTCCCAAACATCTAAAGTGTTTTACCATCGGTATCTCTTCTGGGAGGGTTATATTTCTTTTTGCAGGGGCGTTAAGTGGGAGGAAGGCCGACTTCGGCCAATTTATCCTAAATCCCGATAAATCTCCAAAGTCCTCAATCAACTTGAGAATATGAGGCAATGCGGTGTTGGGGTTTTGCATGAACAGTATTACGTCGTCCGCATATAAACTAATTTTGTGTTGTGTGCCCTTGATTACGATTGGTTCTATGGATTGGGATTGTCTTATATATTGTGCTAAAGGCTCTAATGATAGATCGAATAGTCCGGGACTAAGGGGGCAACCCTGTCTGGAAGACCGTGATACTGGAAAGATTTCGGAGGTGATTGTACCTGTTGTAATCATGGCCGATGGGTCTTTGTATAATACTTTAATCATATCAATGAATCCTTTTCCTAACCCCATCCTTTCTAACACTGCCCATAGATACGACCATTCCAACCTGTCAAAAGCTTTCATTGCATCCAGGGACAGCATCGCCTTAGGTGTGTTGTCTTCCTTGTTAGCATCTAGTACGTGTAGTAATCGTCTTATGTTATCAGTGATCAGGCGGCCTCTTATGAAGCCTGTTTGGTCCGGATGAATTAAAGACGTCATATGCTTTTGTAGTCTGATGGCTAATACCTTAGAGTACAGTTTGATATCGGTTCCGAGGAGGCTTAAAGGTCTGTAACTACCGCACTCGGTGGGGTCTTTGTCTTTTTTGAGGAGGACTGTTATGAGTGCAATATTGTCATTCTTATGGAAGTTCCCCTCCTTGACTGAGTATAAAATCATATTTAGTAATAAGGGTCCAATTATGTCCCAACAAGAGAGGTACATTTCTGGTGGGATACCGTCTCTTCCAGGGGCCCTTCCACTTTGCATTTCAGATATGGCCTCCCTAAGTTCATCTAGTGTGATCGGTGTTTCTAACTGTTTAGCGTCATCCTCTGAAAGTTTAGGGAGGTTAATTTGATTAAGATATGTGTCCATCTTGTTTTGATCGAAGGTCGTTTCTGATTTGTATAAGTTGGAGTAGAATTCTTTGAATGTCGTGTTTATTTCTTTGGGTTCTGTAACAAGTCCTTGTTGTGCTCTAATGGTAGTTATATCTGCAAATTTTGCGTTGACTCTTAGTCGCATAGCTAATAGGTGACTTGGTTTGGAACCTTGGGAGTACTGCTGTTGTCTTGTGCTACGTATTTGCAATTCAGATTGTTGTCTGTATATGGCGTTAATCTCTTTTTTTAGTATATTGACTTGATTTTCCAGTTGAACCGAGTTGTTGTATTGCAAAGAATTAAATAACGTTGAGTAAAGTGTTTCCAGTTCAGCCAGTTTTGAGCATCGATTCTTGCGTATTTGGGAGGAAAAGCTATCAGTGAAATCCTTGATCATTCCCTTTGTCGACATCCATAATATTCTGGGGTCCTGCACCGAATTCACATTTATCCGTAGGAATACCGTAAGAGCTTCTTTGATTTGTGTAATGAATTCCTTGTTATTAAGCAGCATCGTGTTAAATCGCCATCTTGGGGCTCGGGATGATAGTATACCAAATGTTCCTTTTAAGAGTAAATAACAGTGATCAGACAATGCATTGGGTATCATTTCCACATCGTAGTTATCAAATAGTCTCGGGGTTGTGAAAACGTAATCTATTCTGGATAATGTATTATGTCTCGCTGATCGACAAGAGTACTTCCGGGTCATGGGGTTGAGTGAACGCCATAAGTCATTTACACCTGTAATCTTCGACCAATCCTTTAATGCATTAGATGCATTTTTTTGTTCATTGGAAAAGGAGGGGTTTGATTTGTCCATCCTTGGGTTCCAAATGGCATTAAAATCCGCACCGATTATAAATGAGTATTCGGGAAGGTCTAACATTGCTCTGGTAAGTGTAGTGAAGAAACTAGCTTCGTATAAATTTGGGGCGTATACCGCTACCAACGCTATTTTTCTGTTCTTATGTAAAATCTTAGCTATAGTTATCCGACCATCTGCATCAGACCATACTCCCTTCAATTCAATATTCAACTTCCGTCTAACGACTATGGCTACTCCCCGAGTTCTCGTTCCAAAGGAAGAGTGACTGATGTTATGATATGTGTTGTCCGCTAACATATCTATGTCTTTCTCTAAAATGTGCGTTTCGCTTAGCAGAGCTATGTCCACCTGTTCTTTTTTCATCAGTGTGAGCACGCTTTTTCGTTTGTGTTGTTTATTTATTCCACCAGTGTTCCATATCATTATGTTCAAACTAGCCATAATCTATACATGTTGTTGTATGGTTGTTGGTAATGCAATATTTTTTTTGACGCTTCTATTGAGGCTAATGTGGGCAGGTCTCTAAATGGCTGGAATAAGGAGGAGGTGAACGGAGGGGGGAGGGGGTGAAGTACATAAAACAAAATAACCCTGCCGTCTTGTACAGACGGGTTACACATAAAACACATACGGCCCATCCCTAATGGATGGGCTAAAATGATTAACATCGTTCCAGTGAAGCTGAGAGGAGTCCCGCCGCGGGGGAGTAAAAGGCCAATCTATCGAGTGATAAAATCGGCCCCTCTCCGCACACCCCCCCCATCCCCACACCGCTGTATCAATTGGTAGTAAATAGTTACAAAACCCAACAGTACTGGAGCTTCACTCCTTGTCTGTAGGTGTAATTTCAATCAGATATTTAAAGATAATAAAGATAATATATTTAAAGATAATATAGGCTACTCGCATCCGATAATTTGACCAAAAATAGTATGACCATTTTCTTCTGTTTAATCCCCCCCACCTATTACTACCATTATTTTTGTCCACATATTGTGGCCCTTATGGATTTAAAGGAAAAATTGCAATCAGGAGAAAAATAATAATAATAATAATAAACTATGGGAATGAATCATATTTTTTTGTGTATATATTCAAATTGGAGTTACATTGGTCTGTTTGTTTGTCTGAATTGCATGAATACGGTGTAATAAATAATAATAATAATAATAATAATAATAATAATAATAATAATAATAAAAAAATAATAATAATAATAATAATAATAATAATAATAATAATAATAATAATAATAATAATAATAATAATAATAATAATAATAATAAGACAAAGATAGTTGTACCACTGATCTATAATCATGATTTTGAATCCATTGTTTGATATCTGAAGGAGTTAAGAGTATTTAAACCATAAATCACGTGACTAAAGCATATCATGAAACTGTATAGCCCATATCAGATAAAGTGATACAAATTAAATTAAAAGAAAAGAAAAAAAAAAGAAGAAATGTGGGGAGAGCCCGGGAGATTATGGTGACTATAAAAAAAATATCATCCTAACCATGAACTACTGTGGCACTCCATAGGTTATAGATATGCTTGCCATAGTTTTATCCGGACTACTCCATTCCAACTCATTGTGGGGGTTGGGGGGAGCCCCAATATTTGTGTCTGAAATCAAAGCTGGACATTCAATCATAAAAACTAGTCTTTTAATACATAATAATTAATAACCTATACCAGTATAATGTGAAGTGAGCCAGTAAAAAAAAAAAATGGGGAGGAAAAAAAGAAAAAGAAAAAAAAAACAAGCAACAAAACGAGAGAGAGAGAGAGAGAGAGAGAGAGAGAGAGAGAGAGAGAGAGAGAGAGAGAGAGAGAGAGAGAGAGAGAGAGAGAGAGAGAGAGAGAGAGAGAGAGAGAGAGAGAGAGAGAGAGAGAGATCTCAGTCCGTTCTGCATGAGCGCATTCCATCAGTCCGATATGTGTTGGGTGGGCAGTACCTTTAATCCACGCCTTTCAGAAAGTCTTCCGCTTCTTGTGGGGTCTTGAAAGAGTGGTCCTCGCCGTTGTGTGTAATGGTTAGTCTCGAAGGGAAGCGCATTTTAAATCGTATCCCTTTTTTGATGAGCTGATCACACACGGTGTTGTATTTACGTCTTTCCATCCTGGTCTGATAGGAGATGTCTGGTCTGATCAGAAGTTTATTGCCCTCGTAGTTCAGTACGCCTTTCGCCCGTGCTGCTGTCATAATTCGTTGTGCATCTCGCATGGTTTGAAATTTTATGACCACAGGTCTGGTTTTATCAGGCTGGATGTTTCCTGCAGCCCTGCGACACCTGTCAATCTTCACACTGCCTTTTTCTGTATCGATATTAAGCAGAGTTGGAAGCCAGGTCTCGAAGAATTTAACAGGTTGTGTGCCCTCTGTCCCCTCTTTCAAACCCATAATACAAACGCTTTCACGTCGGCTTTGATTGTCGGCATCTTCCGCCCGCTGTTGCAAAGTCGTCACTGTTTTTTCCAGCTTTTTCAGTCTGTTTTCTATTGTTGATGAGTTGTCCTCGGCCGCTGAGATGCGGGATTCCGCCTCTGTAATGCGTTTGGTATTGTCTGACAGTCGGCTATTAAAGCCCTCCAGTGTTGCAGTCAGGGCAGTAAGCTGTAGGTCCATCAGGGCACTTAACTTTTCAGTCACATCGCGAACCACACGGGCAGCGATGTTTTCCCATTTACTTTCCTCGTCGCAGCCACCCGCAGCGCCAGGTTCAAGTTCAACGTCGGCGTCGTCCTGTTTGTTTGTCGCTGAGCGAGTTTCAATTGTGGCGCGTCCTTGTCCTTTCTTCTTCTTTTCCTCGTTGGTTGACATTATTAGGGTTACTTCAACTCTACCATGGATTAAAACTTTGTTGACTATAAGTAGTGTTTAAACTAACATTTTCTCGGTGGGGTTTGGGGAGAACAGCAGAAGCGTCTCTCTCACACTGACGTCATCACCAAAATTGATCTTCTATGTTCAACATTCTAAATTATGGGTATATCTTATATAAAACAACTAACTAAAAGGTGATCTCATTGGATGTGCCCTGACAATTAATGCTTGTATATCTTATCGTGTGTTGTCATGTTTGTTTATATGTTTGTTTAAAAAATAATAAAAAAATAAAATACAAGAAAGTGCCTCGGTAGTACCCCACTTGACGTGTTGTTAGGGGAAAAAAATTCTTGTTTACAAGGAAGGAGATACGTTGACATCATATCTTTATTTTCTCTCTCACTATTTTCGAGAAAATACGGCGATATTGTCTTCGTACTGGAGTGTCTAGAAGATGATGATCATTCTAAAAACCCTCCACCGGTTTTTCGTATTGGGAGCACGCCGCTGCATGCTTCTCAACTGCAGTTCCTTGCTGTGTTTGTTGGGGTGAAACCTGTCAGGCCACAGCTGAACTGTCGGACATGCCGCTGTTGTGAGAAACGGTGCGTTCCAGGTTGGGTGAGTAGTGTTTGCTGGCAGGCTCCACTTGTCTGTTAGTGCTATGGGGGCTACTTGACAATGTTTATGGAAACCGGCCCCAGGCTAGGGTCCTTTGTTCAGCCACCTAGGCGACAGAAGACCTTGGTCTGAAGACCATTATAGTTTTAACTAGTGGGCCGCGACCATTAACACTGGTGATCCCTGTGTGTTTTGGACGAGTGGATTCTCTCTGTCACCGTGTTAAGGCCCCATCTTTCATATCCAAATGAGAGTATTCCTTCACGAGGGGATATGTGCATGAATGTGCGATAGCGGCAGATTCATGTTCAAAGTCAGCTACACAGGCCAGTTGGTATTGTGCTGATTCCGTCGGGTGTTGGTAATATCACCGTTGTGAAGCGGTGTTGACATCTTGTTTTCTCTTTTCTCTTAAAAAGTGAGGAGAGGTTCAGAACGGCGGCCTGTCTGGGTGAGTGTTATGTCATTGTTTACAGGTTCAATTGATAGCTGCTTAGCTTACGGTTAGCCAGTCAGCTGTTAACTGCTGCGTTAGCCTGCTGGGATCGCTACATGGCCTGCTCAGGTGGGCCTACTGTTAGCCAGTCAGCTGTTAGCTGCAGTGCTAACATGTCGTGATCGCTAGGTAACGTTAGCTTGCTGCTATAGGCCATGGCCTGGCGCGGGGTAGCTTTAGCTTCTCGCGCGCCGCCGTGGGCTCGCTTCTGATCGCATGCGTCGTTAGTCGGCGTCTCGCGAGCAGAAGCAGTAGCACCCGAACGGTTGGAGCGGCCGTTAGCTTGATGCTATTCTGTTGAACGTGCTTTGATTTTAACATGTTTTACACTCTTGACTACGACGTCATCCTTGACAGGGGATGTTTCGTCGACCCTGCCCTGAGCCAGGACGGCAAGGTTGCATCGACAAAGGACTGTAGTGCGGGTTGGAGCGGCGACGCTGCCCAGTTCGATCAACACAGGAGCGGCTGTGTTCCTACGGTGTCTGTGACTGCACTTCGCTGATCTACGTTCCGGGTAGGAACAGGTTTGACCAGACCTAATAACACGTTTTCTGGTTTTACTTTTCTAAATGTATTGTGAATAACGATGTTTTTCCCAAAACGTGTGTTGCTGCAATGCATTTGGGATACGGCGCGGGTTATGTGTGAGCTGTTTTTGTCACTGGCAGTTAGCTTCTCCGTGCAAATCGGGATGTAATGATCTGGTTGTTGTGTGAGAAACATCATGGTGTTTATATGTACCGTGTACTCACAACTAAGGTAACTAACCTATGAAGCTATGCTTGGTGACAAGTGAGTAAAAGAATGTTCTTTTCTCAGCCTGTGATGACAATGAACAGTGTGTTCACATATTAACAGGTTTTCCTGTTTTAACTGGCCGTATTGAGGGTAAAATAAGAGGATTGTGTTTCCCCCCGGTTCCCTGGGGACTTTTTCATCCTCCTATCAGACATGTTTGTGCACTAATTGTGTCTTTTGTGTGGTAGGGATGCGATGTAACTCTTAGCTTGATTGCTGAGGTTGTGCTAAATCTGCTGGAGAAACTTTATTTTCCTAAAAGAAAAAATGGTTTGGTCGCTGTCATGTGTGCTTAGCAAGGCCTGTGGCCGATACTAATCGAGAATGATGTATTCTCTCATTGTGAAAAACGGCGTTCCTCTGTTGAGTGTTTTTTGCCATTTTTTGTAGGTGATGATGGGTTGTGTGTGTCATGTGACCTACAACTGGGTTGGACTGGCCACAGAAGCACATGTGTATGTTGGACCGGGGCTCTTAGAGCCCTCTCTATTCTGTGTTTTTCCTTAGTAAAAATCAGATAGCAGGTTAGCTCATGCGCTGTGTGGAGCTGTAAAACGCTTCATAGAGCTGACTATGACTGTGTCATATTCTCTTTTTGTCATTACATCGTATCATGGGTGTGGGGTCGTAAAGGGGTGAACTGGTAACCTTTCCTCTCCCCCTTGTTCTGTCGGTCAGGGGTACACCCCCTGTCCTTCAAGGTTCCCGGCACGTGGCGGTTCGGCACGTTACGGGGGGGGGGGGGGGGGGGAGGGAGTTTCCTGGTCCCACGGCCTGGTATATTGGGCGTGTGCACAGCAGGAATTCCCCGCCATAGAGTACGTCACCGTGCGCGTCTCTGTTGGTAGGACTTCCGTGTGCTGTTCAGGTCCATGTGATGGATCTGTTTCAGGGGGGTGGTCAGGGCTCCTCCTCACCAAGCGCCTATTCGGGCCTTCTGTGAGTTCGGACTCCTTCTTCCATGTGAGGGAGCCTCCATCAGAGTACAGAGCCTTCCTCCTCAGATTGTCAAAGTGAGTGGACCCTCTAGAAGGGTCCTATTCTATTGTATATGTATTCGATTCAATTCGTTTATTGAGTGTGTATGGGTTCAGTGCCTCTTCCCCGGAGAGCCCTGAAACCAATTTTTTACATGGCTCAAGGTGCAATATATTCTTTTCAATCTGTACAGCTCGCGTGGGAAGTCTCTCTGGGGATCCCCGTCTCCCCCGTCTCTCTCCTTAGTCCCGGACTGTTCAATCTATCATTAGAGCCTTTAGCACAATATATAAGACAATCCCAATCCATAGAACCTATCGTAATCAAGGGCACACAACAAAAAATTTGTTTATATGCGGACGATGTAATATTGTTCATGAAAAACCCCAACACCACATTGCCTCATCTGCTCAAGTTGATTGAGGACTTTGGTGATTTATCGGGATTTAAGATAAATTGGCCGAAGTCGGCTTTCCTTCCACTTAACACCCCTGCAAAAAAAGATACAACCCTCCCATGACAGATACCGATGGTAAAACATTTCAGATGCTTGGGAGTGGAAATATTCCCTACCATAAGACAAACGGTGAAGCACAACTACACAAAAATCCAAAACAAAATCAAAGACGACCTTGATAGATGGGCAAAACTTAAAAACACAGTACAAGCACGGATATCAATAGTTAAGATGGATGTACTACCTAAAATCAACTTCTTCTGTTCAATGCTACCGTTACCCCCTCCAGAGGGTTACTGGAAAAGATTACACTCCTCCACATACAAATTTATTTGGAATAACAAACCACCACGTATAAAAAGATCCACCGCACAGAGAAATAAAGCAGATGGTGGCATGGCATTTCCAGATTTTTTCCTATATTTTAAGGCGTACTCATTAAGTCCATTGACAACATGGTTTGACTCCCAAGCATTTACATTTTGGAGAAAAATAGAAGAAAACATAGTAGCCCCACATAGACTGAAGGACATAGCATACACTAAACTACCAATCAAGCACTGTGAACGAAAATTTGGCCCCATAATTACTCATGCGATCCGGATATGGCGTGAATCACAAAAAAAAAATCCTAACCCACAAGAATGGCACAATCATACTCCCTTATTCAATAACAATGCTCTCTTAATTGGAAAACGACCTATAAGATTCCCTATATGG
This sequence comes from Notolepis coatsorum, assembly GCF_963971535.1. Classification (NCBI taxonomy): domain Eukaryota; kingdom Metazoa; phylum Chordata; class Actinopteri; order Aulopiformes; family Paralepididae; genus Notolepis; species Notolepis coatsorum. The sequence continues at coordinate 72,975,354 of NC_140174.1, read as the reverse complement.
GAAGAGCAAGGCATACACTCATTAGGGGATGTTTTTATCAAACAGGGTTTTTGTAGTGATAAAGAAATACGCAAAAAATGTAATCTCACCAAGTCCACATGGCTTTTTCACAAACAGTTAGAGCTATGTTTGAAGTCTCACGGTGTTCCATTAGACAGACCAATTGAACACCACAGATACCACAAATTCTTCTACTCAAGAGAGACATCGAGAGGTTTTGTTTCAGAATTTTATCATCAATTACTAACGTCCTCGTATGAAACCCTCCAACTTGACTCTGTCTGGAGGAGGGATATACCAGACCTGGAAAATGACTTTGATTGGCAAGGAGCCTGGGCAAATGTCCGACTTACATCAAGGAACCCGGATCATCAACAAATCAATCTTAACTATATTCACAGGACATACTTGACTCCTATAAGACTGTGCCGAATGGGGCTCAAACAAGATTCCAAATGCACCCAATGTACAAATGGGGACGAAGGGACATTTATGCACATGTATTGGGACTGCTCACCAGTTAAGGCATTCTGGAAAGATGTGACCCAACAAATATCAAAACTCGTATCTTGGAATATACCTGTACACCCCTCGGTATTGCTGTTGAATGATGTTTTTGAGTTTGCAGTGAATCCACAGCTAAAGAGATTGGTTTTATCGGGTATCACAGTAGCCAAAAAGCTGATCGCATCACGCTGGTTTCAACCGGAAAAAATGTGCCGTAAAGTTTGGTTTCTTACATATCTCGATGTAATTTACCATGAAATATCTACAGCAAGAATTCTGGGTCTCAATGAATCCAAAATGTCAATGTGGTTAGAAGTGGTGGAGAGAATAAAAGCTAGCTTATAATGGTAGTGTCTGGTTAGGTGCGAGGGATAGTGGAGGTACTTCTCAAGGTGGGGTCCGGGAGGGGGGGGTTCGAGCTGAGCATATGTGTGTAGGTTTTTTTTTTTAGATAACAGGTATTATGGGTATATCTTATATAAAACAACTAACTAAAAGGTGATCTCATTGGATGTGCCCTGACAATTAATGCTTGTATATCTTATCGTGTGTTGTCATGTTTGTTTATATGTTTGTTTAAAAAATAATAAAAAAATAAAATACAAGAAAGTGCCTCGGTAGTACCCCACTTGACGTGTTGTTAGGGGAAAAAAATTCTTGTTTACAAGGAAGGAGATACGTTGACATCATATCTTTATTTTCTCTCTCACTATTTTCGAGAAAATACGGCGATATTGTCTTCGTACTGGAATGTCTAGAAGATGATGATCATTCTAAAAACCCTCCACCGGTTTTTCGTATTGGGAGCACGCCGCTGCATGCTTCTCAACTGCAGTTCCTTGCTGTGTTTGTTGGGGTGAAACCTGTCAGGCCACAGCTGAACTGTCGGACATGCCGCTGTTGTGAGAAGCGGTGCGTTCCAGGTTGGGTGAGTAGTGTTTGCTGGCAGGCTCCACTTGTCTGTTAGTGCTATGGGGGCTACTTGACAATGTTTATGGAAACCGGCCCCAGGCTAGGGTCCTTTGTTCAGCCACCTAGGCGACAGAAGACCTTGGTCTGAAGACCATTATAGTTTTAACTAGTGGGCCGCGACCATTAACACTGGTGATCCCTGTGTGTTTTGGACGAGTGGATTCTCTCTGTCACCGTGTTAAGGCCCCATCTTTCATATCCAAATGAGAGTATTCCTTCACGAGGGGATATGTGCATGAATGTGCGATAGCGGCAGATTCATGTTCAAAGTCAGCTACACAGGCCAGTTGGTATTGTGCTGATTCCGTCGGGTGTTGGTAATATCACCGTTGTGAAGCGGTGTTGACATCTTGTTTTCTCTTTTCTCTTAAAAAGTGAGGAGAGGTTCAGAACGGCGGCCTGTCTGGGTGAGTGTTATGTCATTGTTTACAGGTTCAATTGATAGCTGCTTAGCTTACGGTTAGCCAGTCAGCTGTTAACTGCTGCGTTAGCCTGCTGGGATCGCTACATGGCCTGCTCAGGTGGGCCTACTGTTAGCCAGTCAGCTGTTAGCTGCAGTGCTAACATGTCGTGATCGCTAGGTAACGTTAGCTTGCTGCTATAGGCCATGGCCTGGCGCGGGGTAGCTTTAGCTTCTCGCGCGCCGCCGTGGGCTCGCTTCTGATCGCATGCGTCGTTAGTCGGCGTCTCGCGAGCAGAAGCAGTAGCACCCGAACGGTTGGAGCGGCCGTTAGCTTGATGCTATTCTGTTGAACGTGCTTTGATTTTAACATGTTTTACACTCTTGACTACGACGTCATCCTTGACAGGGGATGTTTCGTCGACCCTGCCCTGAGCCAGGACGGCAAGGTTGCATCGACAAAGGACTGTAGTGCGGGTTGGAGCGGCGACGCTGCCCAGTTCGATCAACACAGGAGCGGCTGTGTTCCTACGGTGTCTGTGACTGCACTTCGCTGATCTACGTTCCGGGTAGGAACAGGTTTGACCAGACCTAATAACACGTTTTCTGGTTTTACTTTTCTAAATGTATTGTGAATAACGATGTTTTTCCCAAAACGTGTGTTGCTGCAATGCATTTGGGATACGGCGCGGGTTATGTGTGAGCTGTTTTTGTCACTGGCAGTTAGCTTCTCCGTGCAAATCGGGATGTAATGATCTGGTTGTTGTGTGAGAAACATCATGGTGTTTATATGTACCGTGTACTCACAACTAAGGTAACTAACCTATGAAGCTATGCTTGGTGACAAGTGAGTAAAAGAATGTTCTTTTCTCAGCCTGTGATGACAATGAACAGTGTGTTCACATATTAACAGGTTTTCCTGTTTTAACTGGCCGTATTGAGGGTAAAATAAGAGGATTGTGTTTCCCCCCGGTTCCCTGGGGACTTTTTCATCCTCCTATCAGACATGTTTGTGCACTAATTGTGTCTTTTGTGTGGTAGGGATGCGATGTAACTCTTAGCTTGATTGCTGAGGTTGTGCTAAATCTGCTGGAGAAACTTTATTTTCCTAAAAGAAAAAATGGTTTGGTCGCTGTCATGTGTGCTTAGCAAGGCCTGTGGCCGATACTAATCGAGAATGATGTATTCTCTCATTGTGAAAAACGGCGTTCCTCTGTTGAGTGTTTTTTGCCATTTTTTGTAGGTGATGATGGGTTGTGTGTGTCATGTGACCTACAACTGGGTTGGACTGGCCACAGAAGCACATGTGTATGTTGGACCGGGGCTCTTAGAGCCCTCTCTATTCTGTGTTTTTCCTTAGTAAAAATCAGATAGCAGGTTAGCTCATGCGCTGTGTGGAGCTGTAAAACGCTTCATAGAGCTGACTATGACTGTGTCATATTCTCTTTTTGTCATTACATCGTATCATGGGTGTGGGGTCGTAAAGGGGTGAACTGGTAACCTTTCCTCTCCCCCTTGTTCTGTCGGTCAGGGGTACACCCCCTGTCCTTCAAGGTTCCCGGCACGTGGCGGTTCGGCACGTTACGGGGGGGGGAGGGAGTTTCCTGGTCCCACGGCCTGGTATATTGGGCGTGTGCACAGCAGGAATTCCCCGCCATAGAGTACGTCACCGTGCGCGTCTCTGTTGGTAGGACTTCCGTGTGCTGTTCAGGTCCATGTGATGGATCTGTTTCAGGGGGGTGGTCAGGGCTCCTCCTCACCAAGCGCCTATTCGGGCCTTCTGTGAGTTCGGACTCCTTCTTCCATGTGAGGGAGCCTCCATCAGAGTACAGAGCCTTCCTCCTCAGATTGTCAAAGTGAGTGGACCCTCTAGAAGGGTCCTATTCTATTGTATATGTATTCGATTCAATTCGTTTATTGAGTGTGTATGGGTTCAGTGCCTCTTCCCCGGAGAGCCCTGAAACCAATTTTTTACATGGCTCAAGGTGCAATATATTCTTTTCAATCTGTACAGCTCGCGTGGGAAGTCTCTCTGGGGATCCCCGTCTCCTTCCTATGGGAGGGTGGTGGGATGTAAAAATGTGAAAAAATTTTACCCCGGCTGTGTAGACTGGGATACATACTGTTGATGCTTCCTTCTTTTCTATTCCAGAAGTGTTGGAGTTAGGGAGTGTCACACCCCTCTTGTCGTTCCCCTGGGTGCCTTGGGGATTCAATGACAGGTCTAAATAGCCTGTTCATTGATGTCCCGACGCACGTATAGTGCTAGCTCGCTGTAAACAGGCGATTGACTGGCACGCCTTGGTTGCTTGTGGTTGAAACAGCGTTTTTATAAAGCAACTGAGATGGGGGTTTTTCCTCTTCCGACGACCAGATCCCATGACCTGGGTTGGTTTTTCGACGGATTCTCGTTCATGTCTGGGGGATGATGACGGAATGGATCTGAACATATGTAGAGGGGTCTCACGCCCTTGGGGTGGGCCACCAGGCGCGGTTCGCCCGAACGTCTGGGTGGCGCCTTCTTTTCATGTTAAGATCAACACGCATATCTGCCCTTCTCCTGGAGTAGGCATGTCGGCGTGGTTAGGGCACGGGACTGATTCTGGTCACGCTGGTCCAGATCAGTTGAACCCGTTGTCCGCCGGGGATGCAGATCTGCTGTTCTGGTACCCTGAGGGACTTGGGCTTTTTTCAGGGGGAAAAATGCCAGGTCGGTCTGGGTGTCACAGGGTTAAGCGCTATGGAGACCCTGGTTGGGTACGTTTTTACTCAGCACTGTCGTAATGGCTTACAGCCATGCCATTCTGTACACGCTCGATCTCGTCGGATCTCGGCCGCTACACAGGTTGGTCCTGGTTAGTACTTGGTTGGGAGACCGCCTGGGAATACCAAGTACGGTGTGCTTAGGGGCTGGTTCTCCATTATTTTTCGCTCCTCTCTCACGCATGGCGAAGAGGGGCCTGTGGGGGTGGTTTTTTGACCTCCTCTGGTGACCCTGTGCTTCCCGTACCGCCAGGCCCGGTCCGAAGTGATGTTTGCGACCCGTAGGCCTGGGTTAACCCTTTTTTGAAAACTGAAACACTTGTACTGCGGTATAGCCTGTGTATACCCGCAGGTGTGTTTTGGAGTTTTTTCTTGAGGGGTTATAGGAACAACCACCGCATTGGGTAACACCGAGGTGGTTGATTCCCTGGTGTGTTGGAGCAGTGTCAACTCCCGGGTTCACCGGTTGAGGGTGCCCCTGCACGTTCATGACGTCTGCCAATCGTGTCAGCCTTCTCTGCCTCGACCCCTCTGGGTGGGGATTTTTAAATGGAGGCTTGGTCATGCAACACCGCCAGCTTACGCTCCTTCCGCCCGGGCGGCTGTGTTCAGCTGTCCCCTCTGGCGCCTGTCTCGTCCGCAGTCTCCAGGCTAGGGTTAACAGCCTGTTGCCTGGTTTTTCCCCGGTGCGCTGCCTGCTTCCGTTGGTTAACCTTTTTGTGTGCTTACGGCCATGCTGACTGCCTGTTCTGCAGGGTCAGTGTGCCAGGCGGTGTACTATTGGGGGGACAGGGCCCGCTCGGCTTACGGCCATACCGACCTGAACACGCCCGATTTCGTCCGATCTCGGAAGCTAAGCAGGTTCTGGCCTGGTTAGTACTTGGTTGGGATACCGCCTGGGAATACCAGGTGCAGTAACTGAGGGGCCTTTGTCCGAATACGCTGGCGATGTGGGGGGCGGGGCACTACGTGCCCACCTGGTGGGGTCTTGATGCTGACATCATGGACTTCTCCGGGCCCCCATTCCAGGGAGTCCAGTCCTTTTGGTGGGTCTGGGTCTTCCTTCGCGCTCCGCTGCTACGGCCTTGCCACGGGGTTGGGTTTGCCCTTGACCCCGTGATTCTGGGGGCAGTAACGAGGTTGTTCCTCCGTTCGTTCCCGGGTGGCATGCGGGTTGTGCGTGTGTGTAGTCGTGGGGTCAAGCCACGGTCTGCTCACCCTGTGCGTTGAGTTGCTTGAGTGCCTCTTCGCACGGTCGGGTCCGTCGCCTTCCCGTGAAGCCTCTAATAGGGGGGATACCCTCCATTAGGGGGGGTCGGGGGGGCTCGGCCCTCCCTGTTCTGATGGTTTTGGGGGGCTGTCAGCGGGGTGTATTTGTCAGCCAGCGGCTCCGCTTGGCCTCCCTTTGTGCAGTAGTGATGCCAAGCAGAGCCCCTAATGAAACAGAACGTTAGGTTATGACTATAACCAAGTTCTGTTAATTAGGGGTGACGCTTGGCATCAGACGGCCGCTGCAGCCCTTGACCTCACCTTGTGGTGAAAGCTTGGGAAGGAGGAGAGCAGGTGACCACACACCTGCTTATGAAGGTAAGCTGATGAGGGGTGTGGTCAGACTAATACTGGTATTAAAGGTACATTTGTGGAATTTATTCAGTGCGCGTGCACGTACGCGAGCGAGTGCAGTAGTGATGCCAAGCGTCACCCCTAATTAACAGAACTTGGTTATAGTCATAACCTAACGATATGAATTGAAAATGGGGGACCCTGATGTAAACAAGACAAACGTCTTTCTCTGGTCTGCATCCCCTTAAAAATTGTGTGTATTGCGCCATACTGTATTGTACCCATTCTGCAATCTGTTAAATAAAGTTTTCATTCATTCATTCATTCATTTCTCCCCCACTACTCCTCCAACGGTTGTTTGTGCGACCATGTCGACCTGAACAATGGGGGATTAATAAGAACGAGCCGCCTCGGAGAGAGGATATCGCAGGCGGAAGACGGCCGCTGGAGCTGGACCGAGTCAGCGGCGCACGGAGCCGGGGAGAAACCACCGCCGAGCCGGGGAGAAACCACCGCCTCGCCCCGCTGGGCGTTTCACAGCACGAGAGTGGGCGATAAGGGGGGCATGCTAGCGCGCGGTCACGTGGGCGTCGTGGCCAATCAGAGGAACCCGGAAACTGAGCGCCGTTGTAGAAGGCATAGAGGCGCCCTGGAAGGCAGGCAATCTTCCGACTAGCCATCCCACTTCATTTTTTTTATTTTATTCGTTTATTTGGACGGGACAATGCAAAATTTATGAACACTGTGGAGTGTAAAAATTGCCGGATTTAGCACGAGGCTAATTTCCATCCGTTGTCCCCAAACATAAAAACAGGACTCATAGAAACAGTAAGAAATGTACAAATACATAAAAACAGGACACATAAAAACAGTAAAAAATGTACAAATACATAACAGCATGTCACATGTGTTCACATGACTGGTTGGACTTCCGCCATTTTTTTTGTTGCCCTCTAAAAGAAGCAAGGGTGGGGCTTTCCCTTATGGAAATGGGGAGACTATTCCATGTTTGACTGCCTTTTATGGACAGGACGTTTTGGCCAAACGTGGTCAGTCTACTTTGGACCATGCAGTCACCTCTGGTGTCTGACCTGGTGCAGAGTCCAGTGTTTCTTTTTTTGTAGATGAATTCCTGTACAGGAGGGGGAGCTAGTCCATGTAGGCATTTGTAGATGAAACAAGAGCTTTTTAAGACTTTGAAATTTTCAAAGCTCAAAAAGCTATATTGTTTCAAAATATTGCAATGGTGGTATGCCAATGGTTTCCTTGCAAATACCTTGATGGCTCTATGATAAAGCTGTTCGATGTGTTTCATGACAGTGACACCAGCAAATGACCAGTTTGTGAAGCAGTATTCAATATGTGAGAATATCCTGCAATGAAGATAAGATCTAAAATTAACTAAATTTAAATTAATTGTGCATTTCACTTTTTTGACATGTTTCTTAAAGGATAGGTTCGAGTCCAAGATGATGTCGAGGTACTTGAAATGGGAAACCAATTCCAGTTCCTCCCCCCCCCCAGAAACACATTAGATCTTGTGATTCTGACTGGTCGTTTGCTGAACATCATGCATACCGTTTTTTTTGTATTTAGCAGTAGGCATGAGTTTTGCAACCAGTGTTGGACCTTGTTCATTGCATTTGAGAGGTTACATGAGATCAGGTACGTTTTTTTAACATGTACAAAAATGACTGCGTCGTCAGCATACATCTGTACATTGAAGTCAGGGCATATGTCCGGCAGGTCATTGATGTACAGGGAAAACAGCAATGGCCCAAGGATCGATACCTGCGGCACACCGACTGGATTGTCAAGATAAGGAGATTTGACACCATCAACCATGACACATTGTTTTCTGTTTGTTAGGTAAGACTTAAACCATTGAATTGTATCTGCAGAGAAATTGAAATGAGACAACTTTGCCAAAAGTACTTGATGGTTGACAGTGTCAAACGCCTTTCTAAGATCCAGGAACACCTACATATGGGTTTTTGTCCAACATATATTTAACCTTTTCAATAAAAACACAGTTTGCCAACTCAGTGGAGTGCTGAGCGCGGAAGCCAAATTGAAGTGGGTGGAGTGGGGTGTGACCTTTGTCCAGATGTTTAATCATAAGTTTCGACACCCACTTTTCAGCAACCTTAGATATGGTGGATAGGATGCTGATTGGCCTGTAGTTGGCCACCGACATCCTGCTACCAGATTAAAAAATTGGTGTTACCGTGGCCACCTTCCAGGAAGATGGTACCTCCTTTGAACTGATCGATTGATTCACTAATATGGTGATAGGTTTTACTAGAGCGTCGGAGTGTGTTTTTATAAAATCTGTGTCCAGGCCATAAGTGTCCCTGGCCTTAGAGCGTTTCAGCGCCACAATGATTTTTCTTACCTCATCCTCTGTTATTTCCTCCAGCTCAAAGAGGGGCTTGGCTTCCACAGTTGGGCTGGGTGATGCACCAGAGGGGGAAAAGAGTTTTGTTATTTCCAATCCACTATTTAAAAAATTATTATTAAAAGTACACGCCAGTACAGTAGGGTCTTTAATCAGGATGTCGTTGACTTTTAGGGGGCTTTCCCACTCACTGCTCTGTGTCGAATCAGAGCCGGCTCGCATCAGAAAAGGGTGTGTCTGTCTGAGTGAGAACGCTGTCCCCCGTCCCCGCCCCCCGCTGATTCGTCCCCGGGGGCGCTGAACCTGGACCGCTGAAATAGGTGGTCTCAGGTGCGCGCTGAGTGGGGGCGGTTAGGCCTGGCAGTTTTGTTTGCCATTGCTATGTCTATACATTGTTCAATGCATTTATTTCTATAGACCAGTGGTGCCCAACCAGTCGGCCGTGGTCGACCAGTAGATCAATGACATGCAATATAATTGCCACAAGCGATGGGATAATGTTAGCTTCTGAACAGGCTAGCTAACTAGCGTTTAGCCGTTAGCCATTGCTGTATACTATACTTTCTTGTTCGAATGCATTTATTTCTATTAGACCAGTGGTGCCCAACCAGTCGGCCGTGGTCGACCAGTAGATCGTTAAAACGCTCAAAAGCGGACTCTACAACACCATCCATTCGTGATAAAATGGGGTGGGTTATTATTGACAAGGCTTGACAACAGAGGTTCAAATATAACTTCATATTTATTGGCAATTTGTTCATTTTATATCAACATCCAGAGTCCGCAGTCGTGTTAAGACATTCCCGTTTACATTACATTTTCGGTCGACCAGTAGATCAATGACATTCAATATAATCGATGCGAGCAATGTTACTAGTATGTTGCATGTAGTAACGTTAGCGTTAGCCATTAGCTTAGCGTTATTGTTAACCCTGCAAAACGATCAAAAGCGGACTCTACAACAGAGTTCCATTCGTGAGAAAAGGGGGATGGGTTATATTGACAAGGCTTGACAACAGAGGTTCAAATATAACTTCATATTTATTAGTTATTTGTTTCTTTATATCAAAATCCATTCTCCAGTCTCCGTGTTCTGTGTTTACATTTCGAGCGTGACATCATCGACTACTGCAAGCTTACAAGCTCAAAACGCAAACCGTAAACAAAACCCAGAGCGCACCCAGACTGAAGTGTGTACACAAACTAGAGGGGGGAGAGGGGGGGGGGGAGTTCGGCACGGAACTCGGAATGAGGACGGCACGGAGCTGATTTCAACCCCGATGTTGAGTGAGAAAGCCCCCTTAATTCCAGGATGTCATTTACCTGTTTGTTCTGTTTACCTAGTAATTTATTTATTTATGACACCTATGTGACGGGGTCCTTTTCCTCTCCGCCTTGAAACTCACAACAATGATGGCGTAGTCGGAATAAGTGGTGTTGAGGTTGCTTTTATTGCCCAGCCTTCCAAGGTGCAGCGGTGACATTTCATAATATGTGACATAAACAAAATAACAAAACCTATACTTCTACCTCTGCAGTCTGTCAGGTGAAGTTCCACAATAACATCACATTGACAGACAAGACACTTACTGTGTGGAGCTCCCCTGGTTACCCATTTTGCAACCGTGGTTCTGGTGAAGCCCCACACAGAGACAAACAGACTAATTAAGCATTACATCACGCGCAGGAGTGGTTTGTGAACAATAAACCATGCCTAGGGGTGGTCGTTAGGCCCGAGGCGCAGCCGAGGGTCGTTAGACCCCCCTAGGCATGGTTTATTGTTCACAAATCACGACTGCAAGTGGTGTAAAGCTTTTATACAACTGCCACATTCATCCAACCTTATTTCTATACAATAAACACACATTAATCGAAGATTTATTGAAAAAACCATCCGCCAGAAAAAGTAGTTCCCACAACTACAAAAAAGACAATTTGCCTCCATGTGGAAGCAGATCGGAAGTGCATCCAACCAACTAACACATCCAACTGTGTATTATTGGAATGATTGAGAGAAGTTGCCTCATGTGGAAGCAGCTTGAAGTGCATCCAACCAACTAACACATCCAACTGTGTATTATTGGAATGATTGATTGAAAATGTTATTACCAGATGCAGAATGGGTACAATACAGTACGGCTCAATACACACAATTGTTAAGGGAATGCAGACCTACTTTCCATAGAACTTCATTCTTAGATGCTTCTATAGAAAGTAGGTAAAACAAATTAAAAAGTTTTCTTTGCCCTATAGGAAAAAAACTTTTTCTTCGCCCTATTTTTTTATTTATTTTTTTAAACCTACTGTAGAGGGCCTAAACTTAACCAGTTGGAAACCAAGCGTACAGTAATAAAATTAGCAATCAATCAACTCAATAGGCCATGCTCACTTAGAACAGCGCAGCACCCAGCTCTCTCTCAGTCTGACCCGCGTTTCAGACAGGAGTGTGTGTGTGTGTGTGTGTGTGTGTGTGTGTGTGGGGGGGGGGGGGTGTGTGGCGGTGGGTGGAGACTAGAGCTAGCGCTGACAGTCAGAGAGAAAAAAAAAAAAAAAAAAAAAAAATGCAAATTAATCAATCAATCAAATCGCGATTTTTCTTTTGTTCTAGAATGACTCAAGACCCATCAATTACATCATCCAACATTGTTTAAAGGACTAACACATTCGCAGTGACAGAATCGCTTCATATTTAGTCGTTATGGCGCTATAAACATATCCATTTGTTGTCCGCGATCTTGTTTTCTCCCGGAGTGAGCCGGCGGAGTGATATGTGATTCGGTTGTGGGCGGGTCCTGAGCCCAGGACCGTGGATTGTTGCCAATAAAGACGTGTAAATGGACTGTTTCAGCCAATCAGAATCGAGAAATTTGCATGCCGTTGTATAACAACACTTACGGCACTTCCCTCTGTTACCTTCACTGTAACTGATGCAGGCAAGAACAAAAACTCCTTGGGCCGCAGCCCTCATGAATCAATGAATGAATGAATGAATGAATGAATGAATGAATGAATGAATGAATGAATGAATGAATGAATGAATGAATGTCAGGGAGGTTGCGACCCTCTCTGCGCCGCCCCCCCCCCCCCCCCCCATCTCCCTGTCTCCGGCTGTCTCGGAGCGATGACCGGAGTGTTGAACGTCCCGTGATTAAGACGGGGAGGACGCGACCCTCTTTGCGTCTCCCTTTGTCCCCAAATAGATTCGCTATCAGCTCTATCTTTAATCTCTCAAAATGTTCAGTTGCTATTGCATGCACTCATCTGTGTTTCACTACACACATGAGTGCATGCTTACCAACTGTTAGTCTGCAACACTACTATCACCGACATCTAAGAAGGGAGATCCCCCCTTGAATGGCCCTTCTAAGGTTTCTCTCCTCCACACTGCCTGTGGAGCATTTTTTCCCTATTGTTAGGTTTTAGTGAGTTTTTCCTTACCTTCGCATGGGGTATGTCTGGGAGTGCTTGCATTCTATTATTTATTTGCATTTATTTTAAATTGGTTGGACCTTATGGTGTTCTTGTTTTGTTCTTGACTTATTGTTATGTTTCTTCTTGACTTGTTTAAAGAAGACGTGTCCGGCCCATGGGGACATTAACGTGTGTTGTCGGGCCTTACAAATAAATTTGTTTGATTTGATTTGATTTATGAACACCCTGGACTCCTCCCCTCCACAGGTGCCACACATAATTAAATTAACCAAACTAAACAGGTGCTACACATCAAGTAATTAGCAGTTTCCTATACACATTAAAATCAGACAACCTCCAACACCAATACCCTCACAACCCAATAAATATATATATACACAACCCAATAAATAAATATATGTACACAACACAACACAACACAATAAATAAATATATGTATGAATGCATGTATGATAATGTGACGTACATGGGTACGTGGGTTGGTCATTACCATTATTACTGTATTTATGACACCATCTGAACATCAGGTTAGTATATGTGTGTGTTGTGTTTTGTATGTGTGATGTTGTGTCATCTCCTAATCACTGTTTCTGTTCCACAGATGCCACTCATCTCCCTGATTGGATTGGTTGCGCCTGATTGGTGCACCTTCGGACAGGCAGTGGAGATGGGTGGTTAATAGAGTGGGAGGTGACACACATCGGGGCGCCTCATTCTGTCAATTGCCAGTGACCAGAGTGGAGTGGGGTTGCCATTGTTTACCAACTGTTGTGTGGATTGATCTTGTGTTGGCCTTTGTTTCCACTGTTGTGTGGATTGATCTTGTGTTGGCCTTATTGTCACTATTGTGTGTTCTCATGTTCACACTACTTACCTGGTAGGCATTGTGTCTGTGTTGTTGTTGCTACCAGGTAAGTGTATATATATATATATATTGTGGCCTCTGTGCCACTTGCCACTCATGTGGAATTAGTTAATATATATATATCTATGTATTGGGCCTTCTGCCTTTTTGCCTCCCCTGTGTGGAGCTATAGTGTACAGTACATATTACCACTTTGTGTGGATTCCCCATTGTGGGATTGTTACATATATATTGTTGGCCTTTAGGCCATTTTTGCCACTGTTTCCCCGTGGGAAATGTATACTGTGTTGGCCCTTGCCAACACTTGTGTCAACTTAATTATAATTATCTTGTTTGTTCTCCCCATACCCTTCTCCCTGTTCGTTAATTGTTTGTGGGTTGTTTTTTCCCTTTGTTATATATATTCATACTACAGGTGGAGGTTTGAATTCCTGCCACAGAACAATAAATATAATTTACTATTTGAAGGCGCATTTGTGTTTCCTACCTGCCCGGGACTGTTTTAAAAGCATCTACTGAGAGGGGCTGTTTTTTGTTCATGTGCAGCCTGCTTCAGTTTCTATTCTATGTGGTCATCAGACCTTTGTACATGACAGATAAGATTAATGAACATGTATGCATGTTTGATTATGTATGAATGTATATGATGAGTGAATGTTGTGTGTATGTGTGCGTGCGTGCTGCCCCGGAGTCACACAACGAAAGATGAAATTACATACCTGGGTTCCATCCTAGAGGAAAATCTTTCCTGTGACAAAATGGCATCCAATGTAATAAACAAATTCAACCAACAAACTAGATTCTTGTACCGGATCTCCTCTCTGGTAAACAAGAATACCCTGAAGACTCTGGCAGGAGCACTCATTCAAGGGTACTACGACTATGCTTGCACCTCATGGTACCAAAGCACCTCAAAGGCGCTAAAACAAGATTACAAACATCACAAAACAAACTGGTCAGAGTCAGACTACTACTTGACCTTACTCCTAGAACCCACCTCACCCCTGCCCACTTTGAATACCTAGGATGGCTTAAAGTAGACGACAGAGTACAGCAACTTGCAATGGGCCTGGTATACAAGATACACTACACCACACAGGTACCCATGTACATGTCGAAATACTTTCCAGTGAGTCAGTGAATACCACGCCCACAACACCAGAGGGAGTTCCACAAATCATGTGCAACCCAGATTCGGCACAAACAAGGGACTAATCACATTTCGCAATTATGCCACAACAATGTGGAACGCCCTACCCACAGCCGTAAAAATATGTGAATCCCTACCCACATTCAAAACCGGTCTTAACACTTTGAATGCAGACGACACGTATTCTCGTTTTATCAGACCCCCCGTTGAGTGCCGACGACGTGTATTGTCGTTTGATTTTTTTATTAGCGATCTGAATTCATATTTCATCAACTGAGTCTCCCGTTGGTACAGCAGCCCCTCCAGGAGATCAGATGGGAAAAAACCACCCCCTATCGTCTATCCCTGTGTAACTGCAGGTCAGTCGATTATACTGGGAGATCCCTGTGGGATCTGTAGAGGTGGAGCCAACTGGCTCCATTATTCTGGCAAGCCGTCTGATGATGAGGGATCTGATCGCGAGACGGAAAGCAGCCTGGAATATATATTTACAGCAGCCAATAATCAATCAATAAACGCGATCGATATTTGGAATGGCGATCAGGAATTGGAATAATCTTTTTGGAGAACATCTGATCTAAGGTAAGGAGTCTATGTTACCAGTCTTGGGGTAATCGGAGCTGTATTCACTGAGATAACAGCATGTCCCGCGTGTGCGTGTGTGTGTGTGTGTGTGTGTGTGTGTGTGTGTGTGTGTGTGTGTGTGTGTGTGTGTGTGTGTGTGTGTGTGTGTGTGTGTGTGTGTGTGTGTGTGTGATCTTGAGGAAACGAGAGAATAGATTTTTCAGCCCGCCTCTATAGCGTGCATAAGTACACATATACTATCGATAATCTAGCGTTTATTTGAAAATGATTCATAAATAGGCCGACAAATGACAACGTGTCTAGTGTATTCGAGAATATTCCAATAAATGCCGTTTATGGGGGAATATTTCAATTTTCCGAAAATTTTCTAGAGAACAATAGCTTTTCGAAATGCTATAAAAAGGATATGAACCGATTAAAAAACAATCCGTTTCGACAATGTTGACTGCAAACAAGTCATTGATAAGCGACGGGCAGATTAGACACATAGCCATAATTTAAAACATAGATTATGCATTCTTAACGCTAACATTGAAGTGGATGATGGCATTCAACGGGGTAAAAAGGTAAACAAGGCCGGCATAGAAAGTGTTAAAGAGCACCTACAGGAGGCTGCAATTCGAAACTGGCCACTGTAAATGCCCAACCCCCCCCCCACCCCCTCCTAATAAACAGTCTCCTCCCCATCATATGTATATATTCTCTGTTAGGATCTATGGGTAACATTACTGTATATTTGCATATCGTATATGTCACAAATGTAACAGTACTATATACCTGTATGTCATGTATGTCCCTATGCCATAAATGTCATGATGTCATGTATGTTGTTTATGTCATAAATGTCACTATGAATTGAAAATGGGGGACCCTGATGTAAACAAGACAAACGTCTTTCTCTGGTCTGCATCCACTTAACAATTGTGTGTATTGAGCCGTACTGTATTGTACCCATTCTGCAATCTATAAAGTTTTCATTCATTCATTCATAGGGAAATGTACCAACACACTTCTCTCTCTCTTTCTAACACGCACATGCACATACACACTACCTCTCCCTCTCTATCTCTCTCACACACGCTCACACACACACACATGAACAATCCCATCACTCCCAGACATATCTATCTGCACACACTACCCCCCTCTCACTCTCTCTACACCTAACTTGTACACACATATCCACACAAACATGCTCCACTTAGTTTTGTCTACTCTCCTGTATAAATACTTTGATAGCTTGCCATTCTTTAGAGATCTAGGCCATAGGGCCATTGATGTAACCTGGGTCTCTCCATGTTGCAACATGTCATTCTGTGAGTAAGCTCTATCCTTAACCAAAGACTCTGTTGTCCGCCTCGGTGAGTAATATCTGGTGAAATTATTCCACATCAGTATAAAGTGCCACTATAGAACTTTATATAGTGCTATAAACACCTTTTGTAGTAACTTCCATAAATTATAGATATTTTGGGAAAACAAAGAAAGAAATACATTTTTATGTAGTATAAAATGTTTACTAATAACCATCAGAACCATCAAAGCTTCCACTGTGATTATAGGGTGATTACGAGATGTTCCGAGGAATCATCTTCTATATATACTTAAACCGACGCGTAACCAAATACTCATATTTCGTGTCCTCAAACAATCTAGAATAGATGGTCGTAGGGAAACGTTTATCGCCTTGGGAAGTTGACGCCGCCATGCGATGACGCCATCGGCCTGCCATGCATTCCCTGACTGGCCTTCCAGGGCGGCCCTGTTATTTCCCTGGGAGGCCGTTAAACAATGTGCTTCAGCATCTGCGGCGGCCGCCTGAATACCAGAGTGCCACTTCCTGTCTCCGCAGACAAAGGTGCAAACAACAGCCGCCGAAAAGCCCTGACATCCTGCGCATTAAGGGCCATGAGGAGTAGGAAGCTCGTTTGCTCAGTGTGTGTGTGTGTTTTAAAGCCACTGGAAACCCAAATCCACAATAGCCTTCTAACCCTATGTAATGTAGGGTCTTACAGTATGTGCACAATGTAACAACAAATATACATTGTCTTGCATTGTTGTAGTTTCAGGACAGTAATAACCATAGACCAATGATTCCCAACATTATATCTGTGTATTTTTGTCTTTTTCAAGCAGTGAATTACATTTCAGTTAGGATCCCCCACATATTAAAGTAGCAATGTCTGCCGGCATTACAGTAGCAACTAAAATGTAAGGCTTTTTAGACATTTTCTTAGAATAACATTAAGCCTGTTTGTCACATAAGTTGTACTCTTAGCTACTTGACATTTTTACAATTATTTAAAATCACACTTGGTGTATGTGCTGATACATATCTGGAGACTGAGACAGCTCACGCCCCTGTGGTGCTGTTCCTCCTCTGGGCAATGTAGCTGCTCTGTCACCTCATGGAGGTAAAATAGAATTCTCTGACCATCTAAATGTACAAACCTCTTTGGACACACCCACAGTTTATAGGAATCGGTCAAATTCCTTCCTGCCCTGTCCTCCCCAGTCTCCCCCTTCCCTCCACAAATCATGTCCAACCCAGATTCGGCACAAACAAGGGGCTAAACACGTTTCCCAATTATGCCACAACAATGTGGAACGCCCTACCCACAGCCATAAAGTAATGTGAATCCCTACCCACCTTCAAAACCGCTCTAAAAAAGCACCTACGGGAGGCCGCAATTCGAAACTGGCCCCGGTAAATATCCAACCCCCCCCAACCCCCCCAATGTACAGTTTCCTCCACCTCAAATGTATATATTCTCTTTTAGAAACTCTGTCTGTAAATAAACAGTACTGTATATTTGTATATATTGTATGTCATAAATGTCTGGATGTAACAGTACTGTATATCTGTATGTCGTGTATGTCATAAATGTTATGAATTGAAAATGGGGGACCCTGATATAAACAAGACGAAAGTCTTTCTGATTGATTGATTGATTGAAAAGTTTATTAACAGATTGCAGAATGGGTACAGTACAGTACAGCTCAATACATACAATTGTTAAGGGGATGCAGACCGGAGAAAGACTTTCGTCTTGTTTACAGTACATCAGGGTCCCCCATTTGCAATTCATCATAACATATATGACATACATGACATACAGATAGACAGTACTGCTACATCTATACATTTATGACATATCAGATTTGCAAATACAGTACCGTTTGTGATACAAAAGTGTCCAGAAAAGGAGTGTATATACATTTGGCGTAGAAACTGTACATTGGAGGAGGTTGGATGGGTGGGGTGGGGTTGGGTGGGTTGGGTGAGGGCTGTACATTGGAGGTGGGGGGGGGGGGGGGGGGGGGTTGGGTAGGGGACACACACACATTTTACACTGTACATTGGAATATTGACAAAGCCTTACTTGGTCATTTACTGTACAACTAGGTTAGGACATTTGTAGGGGCCAGTTTCGAATTGCAGTCTCACGTAGGTGTTTTTTGAGAGTGTTTTTGAAAGTGGGTATTGATTCACATTCCTTTACAGCTTTAGGTAGGGCGTTCCACATTGATGTGGCATAATTGCGAAACGTGTTTAGTCCCTTGTTTGAGCCGAATCTGGGTTTTACATGATTTGTGGAGCTCCCTCTGGTGTTGTGATCGTGGTATTCACTGACCTTTGGGAAGTATTTTGACATGTACATGGGTACCTTGGTCGCGTAGTGTATCTTGTAGACCAGGCCCATTGCAAGTTGCTGTACTCTGTCGTCTACTCTAAGCCATCCTAGGTTGTCAAAGTGGGCAGGGGTGAGGTGGGTTCTAGGAGTCAGGTCAAGTAGTAGTCTGACTAGCTTGTTTTGAGATGTTTGTAATTTGTTTTTTAGTGCCTTTGAGGTGCTTTGGTACCATGAGGTGCAAGCATAGTCGTAGTACCCTTGAATGAGTGCTCCTGCTAGAGTCTTCAGGGTATTCTTGTTTACCAGAGAGGAGATCCGGTACAAGAATCTCGTTCGTTGGTTGACTTTTTTTATTACATTGGATGCCATTTTGTCACAGGAAAGATTAGCCTCTAGGATGGAACCCAGGTAGGTAATTTCATCTTTCCTTGTGATAATATTGTCACCCACTGTAACCGAGAAGCCGTCGGTCTTGCTGAGTTTGTTATTTGAACCGAAGAGAATGGACTCTGTTTTGCCCATGTGTAATGATAGTTTGTTGTCGGCGAGCCATATGCAGATTTTGCCTAGTTCCGAGCTGAGGGCTTTTTCAACCTGTAACTTGTTCTTGTCAGAGACCAGCAGGGCTGAGTCGTCCGCAAACAGGAACAAGTTGCAGTCACAAGCTGACGACATGTCATTTGCATAAATTAGGAATAGTAGCGGTCCTAGTATGCTTCCTTGTGGAACACCACAGCTCACTGTGAGGGGGGGGGATAGGGTACCGTTTACTTCGACCATCTGTTCCCTCCCCTCCAGGTAGGATTGTATCCAGCTCACTGATAAACTATCAAAACCAATTGCTTTTAGCTTGTCAATCAGAATGGTGTGATTGACAGTGTCGAAGGCCTTTTGTAGGTCCAGCATGACCATGCCGCAGTATTTGCCCGCGTCCACCTCTTGTTTGATGTGGTCGTTCAAGTAGAGAAGGCATGTGTCAGTGGAGTGGGATGTTCTGAAGCCAGATTGGAATTCGTAGATTAGATTTTTTTCCGCGAGGTACTTTTCGATCTGTTCGTATACTATTTTTTCCATGACTTTCGAGATGGATGTAAGGATAGAAACAGGGCGGTAGTTACCCGGGTCTAATTTGCTGCCCTTTTTGTGCAGGGGTGTTACTCTCGCAATTTTGAAGTCCTTGGGGACGTGTCCCTGTTTTATGGAGAGGTTTATTATGTGTGTGATGACTGGGGTGATGGCTGCTGCTGAGTCTCTGAGGAATTTGGAGGGGATGTTGTCATGGCCAGTGGCCTTGTTTGGTTGGAGGGCGCTCAGTTTTTTGAGTACCTCATCTGTAGTTACCATTTCCAGTTTGAAGTCGTCTTTGTGGACGCCTAGGTTCTTGTAGTATGCTACTATGTGTTCTACCCCATACTGCCCTGAGTGGGAGGGTAGTTTGTTTACCAGTGTGCTATGTTTGTGAAGAAAGTGTTTAAGTAATTGGCTACATCCAGCTTGTCTGTGATGAGCGTGTTGTCCGTCTTTATGTTTATGTTTGAGAACCTGGTTTTAAGTTTTTTACTGCAGCCTAGTTGATTGTTGAGTAATTTCCAAAGTTCACGTGGTTTATTTTTGTTTTCCTCGGTTTTGTCATTGATGAAATATTTTTTAGCAGTTTTGATCATGGAGTTTACGTCATTTCTTAGTCTGTTTCTTTCTAGTTTGAGTTCAGTCACGTGGTCTTGGAGTTCACTGCTCGTGCTTTTGGTAAGCTTTGACTGGCTTTTACGAAACTCAGAGCATTTTTTGTCTCTGGCTTTCATAGCGGTCAGTATTTCAGTGTGCATCCATGGCTCAGCGCGATTTTTTACCCTGGTGGTTCTTAGGGGGGCCATGTTGTTTAGTATTGATGAAAATTTGGTTTTGAAGCCAAGCCAAGTTTCTTCAACCAGTGTACCATTGAGTTCATCTGACCAGTCCAGACTCTCCAGTTCAAGGTTAAAGGCCTCGCTAGAGTAGGTTTTGAGGTCTCTAGATGTGACTGTTTTGTGACAGTCAGCCTTTAGTTTTAGCTTCTTGCGGGTACAGAATATCATATAATGATCACTTAACCCACATGCTATAACCCCTTTATTGGAGATCTTGGACTTGTCAGAGGTCAGTATGAGGTCAATGGTAGTCTGAGTTGATTCACATATCCTTGTGGGTTGGGTGATTAGTTGGCTGAGGCCGTGCAGATCACAAAACCTATTGAAGGATTTGAAGACGGTGCATCTTTTTGTTGCATATCCGTGTTCCAATCCCCAATAAGAATTTTTTTCCGCATCCTCAGCTCCAGCTAAGCACACATCCAGAGTATCATAAAAGCCAGTTTGATCTGGCGGTCTGTATATTGTGCCGACTAGAACAGATTTTGCCCTTTCAAATAAAATGTCCACCCATACGGTTTCAATTGTCTCATGATGAAGGTCAGTACGGTCTGCATCCCCTTAACAATTGTATGTATTGAGCCGTACTGTATTGTACCCATTCTGCAATCTGTTAATAAAGTTTTCAATCAATCAATCAAAACGCCTCCAGCGATGACTCCTACCCTCTGCTCTTCCTCCTCACTTTGTTCAGCTCCATGCTTTCACCCGTGACCGTCCCTCTGTCCTCACCTCTAGGTGTGGGCGGAGGCGAGTAGCCAGAGGGGAGAGATGCGCTTGGTGGCGAGTTCGGAGCGCAAAGCTGCGCTGGTCGGGCCTCTCCTGGTGGAACTGGCTCAACACGTCGAAGAAACTCTGCTCTGGATGTCGATGGAGGAGGTGCTGTCGTACTCTCGGAACAGGAACCCCATCCCACCGCCACCACGACCTTCCACCTGGAGGCAGAGATGGAAGTGGAATTCCAGTCCTGGGGCACAGGAAGAACATACTGACTGAACTGTCTTGGGGCACAGCAAGAACATACTGACTGAACTGTCCTGGGGCACAGCAAGAACATACTGACTGAACTGTCCTGGGGCACAGCAAGAACATACTGACTGAACTGTCCTGGGGCACAGCAAGAACATACTGACTAAACTGGGTTAAGTACTTCTATTTTTTTTATTTTTTTTTTTTTTAAACATACACATAAACATAAACATAACAACATACAATTAGATATACAAGCATTAATTAACAGTACACATCCAATGAAATCACCATTTAAATAAATGTATTATACGAGATATACACCTAATACTTGCTATCTAATACCCTACACACATATGCTCTCGCTCGCTCCCCCCCCCCCCCAGACCCACACTTGGATAATCCATCCATTATCCTTCGCTCCTAACCAGGCACTACAATTCATATACTAGCTTTTATTCTCTCCACCACTTCTAACCACATTGCAATTTTGGATTCACTGACACCCAAAATTCTTGCTGTAGATATTTCTAGATAAATCACATCGAGATATGTAAGAATCCAAACCTTCCGGCACATTTTTCCGGGTTGAAACCATCGTGATGCTATCAGCTTTTTAGCCGCTGTGATACCAGATAAAACTAATCTCTTTAGCTGTATACACTGTAAATAATGTGACTAGTGTTTACTTAAAAAAATTAAGGCAACAAAGGGACACGTCATATAATTGAATAGATTTTAATCACATAAATTTGATTAAAATGTATTGAATAAGTGAACAAAATTTAAACCAAAAACTTAAGTGCATGTTAATAATAATAACAGTTAAAATGTGTTGGATTTAGTAATAACATGCCAAATCATGAGTTAATATAGCCCAACATTTTAAAGTAAATTTAAATCAATTTCCCTTCCCAAAATTAAATTGGGCTATATTAACTCATGATTTGGCATGTTATTACTAAATCCAACACATCTTAACTGTTATTATTAATAACATGCACTTACGTTTTTGATTTAAATTTAGTTCACCTATTCAATCAATTTTAATCAAATTTATGTGATTAAAATCTATTCAATTATATGACGTGTCCCTTTGTTGCCTTAATTTCTTTAAGTAAATCTATTCAATTATATGAAGTTTCCCTTAGTTAACTTAATTTTTTTAAGTAAACACTATACACATTATTTACAACACATGGCAATTCTTATTTACCTGCTATGAATAATGCAAATGTTTTTTAATTGGCATTATAGGACTTTACATCTATTCAATAACACTGAATGTCACTGTTCCCATAATTTCTTCATTTCTATACCCAATATTCTTGCGGTGCTTGGTTTACTTGAATTGGGTCAACATGCATATTAAAAAGAATACCAGGTAAACATGAATTTATGCAAAATCAAAACATTTTATTGCAAGTTTAAACATAAAGATTAAGCACAACATAACCCCACACCACGGGGCGATTTTATTGCACGGTTTCGTCAAAACAACAGCAGGTTTTGCACAACAGTGCACACACTATAATGACCTCATTAATGTAGAAGCTCCCATTCAGAGCATGGGGCGATTTTATTGCACGGTTTCCTCAAAACAACAGCAGGTTTTGCACAACAGTGCACAGTACACACTATAATGACCTCATTAACGTAGAAGCTCCCATTCAGAGCATGGGGCGATTTTATTGCACGGTTTCCTCAAAACAACAGCAGGTTTTGCAGGTAGTGCACACACTATAATGACCTATAATGACCTCATTAACGTAGAAGCTCCCATTCAGAGCATGGGGCGATTTTATTGCACGGTTTCGTCAAAACAACAGCAGGTTTTGCACAACAACAGTGCACACACTATAATGACCTCATTAACGTAGAAGCTCCCATTCAGAGCATGGGGCGATTTTATTGCACGGTTTCGTCAAAACAACAGCAGGTTTTGCACAACAACAGTGCACACACTATAATGACCTCATTAACGTAGAAGCTCCCATTCAGAGCATGGGGCGATTTTATTGCACGGTTTCCTCAAAACAACAGCAGGTTTTGCACAACAGTGCACACACTATAATGACCTCATTAACGTAGAAGCTCCCATTCAGAGCATGGGGCGATTCTATTGCACGGTTTCCTCAAAACAGCAGGTTTTGCACAACAGTGCACACACGATGACCTCATTAACGTAGAAGCTCCCATTCAGAGCATGGAGCTATATCTCTCTAACGCGCATTATCTCATATTATCCTGGAATTAAATGCATTATTATTTACATGAATGATGGGGCCCAATGTGTGATGCTGAATAAACTCAATGATATGCATTGACTAATCCACTATTTTATATATAATTTTCCCACCAACGCCGTGCATGTGGCACGGATATTAATCTCAGATAACTGGTTTTGAGCAGTGCTTGTTGCAATAACCGTGTAAAAAAAAAATTACCCCTCCAAAATTGGCTACTTCCCCCCCTCCTCCTCCCCCTCTCTGACAGTGCAGTATGTGCCACGTTCACTTGCTATTCCCTCTGAATGCACAAGCAGCATCCGGAGCTCTATCAAAGTTACTGGCGCTGGGTAAACAATGCAACCAGTCTGACAGTAATGGTATTATCTTAAACATATAAACGGGCGGAGAGAGAGCCATGCATGCACAGAGGTCACACAGCTCACTTGACCTTGCCTCCCCTCACTTGACCTCGCCCCCACCCCAACACACATACCCTTAAAATCACCGTCCAACCTACGCCCCCACCACCCCCTCCCAGCACGCCATCCAACTGAGCCACCCGCAGACCACGTTACCCCCACTGCAATCACTTTGACAAATATTGCGGTTTCAGGCTGACTGGCAAACATGTGTGACATCTGTCTAGAAGTGGAATAAGTAGTCTTGTGTGGCCCTTAACACACTGCCAGGGGTTGGGGTTTATTCATACTCCAGGCCGTGTCTATACTTTTTAAGTAAGTGGCTTGTCCTTCCGCGTTCCTGTTTTGCGCTCTGATTGGCCACATGCGTTTCTGGTCATGTGACATGTGCGCCAATCGTGGGACGGCAAGTTTTTGGACGGTTAAGCTTAGGCGCTCTTTCGAAGTTGGTTAAGGTTAGTTTGTCTTAGAGCATGGCAATAGAACGCCTGCCCTGATTCCAAACTCTAACCTTAACCAATTGCGAAAGAGTCGCCTAAGCTTAACCAGTGATAAACTAGGCGTTAGGTAGTTTGCAGGCTGTTAGACCCGGAAATAGGACAAGCCACTTACTTAAAGTATAGACGCCTCCAGGCCAACCATGCTAAGGATGTACAATATATGGTAAGATGCCCGAGATAAAAGCATTCACCAAGAGGAAATACATAAGCATTATGAATACCTGCATTGGTAACAAACCGTACTGATTAAGTAATCAAACAGGATTGCCTTCATTCAAAAATTCAAACAAATCATCCTCACTTGTAAATGTTACAAATGAAGCACAACATAACCCCCCCCCCCCCCCCCCCACTTGAACTTGCCTCCCCCCCACCCCACTTGACTTGCCTCCCCTCACCCCAACACTTGATATTGCTCACTTTTGGAGACAGCCTTGTACAATCCAGCTCGAGGAAGAGTTCATGGAAGACTGGAAGCTGAAACAACTATACTTACAGTATCCGGATAACTGAAACTCACATTTAACCAAAACTTGAAGGAAACAATGTTATTTTTGACAGTGACTTTTCCCTTTCACTCTGCAAGGGTCACCTTTCTTACCAGTATCTTATTCTTGAGGTTGGTCACTTTTGGAGACAGCCTTGTACAATCCAGCTCCAGGAAGAGTTTCTGGAAGACTTCGAATGTGTACCTGAGATCAAAGAGAGGAAGAAAACCAAAGTAAATTGCATAAATAATCCAGGTTCACTCAAGGTAGGTTAGAAAAATGTAAAGGCCTTTAATTCTGTGTACCTTAGTTCCTTGGGATAGGCAAGATTCACTGCATATGCCAACCCAACTAGCATGGAGCAAGCCCTTGGGAAATTACCCAGAGCAGTCAGAACTTTCACGCCCTCTATGACGATACCGATGTCGTCGGGACCCTCTGATGTTTCCTTCTTGATTGTGTAGATTTTTGTTGTTTGTACAGCAAGGTCCTGCGACACACCATCTCCATCAGCATCCTGAAAGGGCACAGCCACAGGAGAAGGTCCTATAATTGAACATCTCCCAAATTCCTTCCTTTCAACCTTTGGACAAGAAAACCAATGGCCGTATTCACAAAACATCCTCAGGCTTAAAGTTGCCCCCAACCCTTTTCTCTTTTAACTTTTCTCACGCTTCAACTTACATCATACTCTTTTAAGAGCTGATCTGTAGATTCCCCAAGGTACATCACCAAGCCGCGAATGGCAACATCTCTCGTGCTGTTGATGCTCGGATTGCTTGGAGCCTGAAATGGCACAAATAATCATTATTCTTTAGTATATTGCAGTGTGGAGGATGTGAGCAACTGCATCAACTGTGGGCCTATGGACGCCATTACCTACTTCCTTACTGTTCATTGACTAGTTCAGCTTTCAACACCATAACCCCCCATACTATATTATATGTACCATATTTCAGAGTACATAATTATGAAATGATCCCCAAAACATTGTCATTACTAAACCATGCATATTTGGTAGGCATAATTATAATAGCTATAGTTTATACAAGATTCTATGCGCTTAAAATTCCCCATTGACCATTGTAAAATATATGCATGAGTTTGTGTTTTTTGTCGCCTCACGCACACATGTGTGTTGTGTGTAATTACCGTCCATGGTCCAGTAATTATTATTAGAACTCAAAACACCAAAACTTTGTGGAGTTCTCAATAAGCTGGTCAAATAAGAGTCCATCTCAAAATAAACAGAAATTAACCAGATACAATTTGAAAACTATTTTCCAACCAGGTGCCCCACATTAACCAGCCGCCAACTGTGTATTTAAAAGGTCTGCAACTATTTCATACTCTTTGTAGAGAGAATGACAAGCTAACAATACCTGGTGTGTATTTCATATAAGCAATGATATTCCAGCAGTTTGACCACAACATCCGTGAAAATATTAGCAAACAGAAAAGTAATTGAAGAATACCTCAAGGATAGCCTTCAACCTCATCCCCACGGCACCATGGACTGGAAGAGGGCCAACAGCTTGGGAGTGTATTCATCCAGCTTGGACATGAACTGTGATTCAAGGTGCACCATTGTGATTCTTTGAAACTCATCCTGGAGCTGAAAGACAAAAAGGAACATAGAATTGAAGCCTCAAATGGTACAAGTACATTTCTTTAATTTTTTATCTACTTTTTCTCCCATTTTCTATTTTTTCTCCCATCCCAATTTCGTATTGTCCAATTTTACCCTCCCCTGTCTCGAACGCTGTTAGGCCATGCCTCCCACAGGCCGGCTGCAATGTGGACGAAGCCTTGCATCACGTGTCCCCTCCGGTACACGAGGAGGCAACCATCGCATCTTTGCACCTGCACAGCGCGATCTCTCAGCGGCGAGGGTCTGCGTGGGAGGGTCACGCCGCCCCCGTTGCTTCCTGATTCTGCTGCGCAGGCGCACCAACCGACCTGTAGGAGTCGCTGTCCACAACGTCTGATCCCCACCCACCAGCTTCCCACCCCTAACACTGCCAATTGCGTTAGTATGAACGCCCAGCCAAGCTGGTAGCAATGCCGAGAGCTGGGATCGAACCCATGCATCTCCTGCATTAGTGGCGAGCGCCTTGCCCACTGCGTCACTTAGCCACCTGTACAAGTGCATTTCTAAAAACTGTATAACCATGAAATAAATAAAAACACAAAATGATTCTGAAACTTGATCCGGATATTATTTTGAAAATAGTTGACAGTACACATTTTGAATTTAAGAGCTAAATATGCAAAACCACCAGTGCAGTCCTTCACAATGGACTAGGAATATATATCTAATCAGCATGCACTTGTAACTCACATGAGATGGCTCAAATAGAGCGGGCCATCTGGCTTTGATGTCTTCTACACTGGGTGACTGGTTGACGATTTCATTTCTTCTGTGTGCAAAGGTTTTGGCCATTTCTTCTTTTATCACTTTGCCGTTGTCCCTTTTTGTTACTTCAGTGAGTAACTGAATCCTCAGTTGTTCTTGACTTTCTTCATCCTCTCCTGCCGGATAAGGGGGGAGGTAGTTTACCTCTGCTTTTCGGGGCTTTTTTACATTCTTTGCAGACGACTTCTGGTCAGCAGGGCTCTTGCGTTTCAGTGCATTGCACATCACCTCAGGAACACCAAAGCCTCTGAGCTTGGTGCGATAATTTGCCATCTTGATGCTTTGTTGCCAGCCATAGTAACCCGAGAAGGAGCCGGGTTCCTTGAGACAAGGATATTGTGTGCCAAGCGCTTCAGCAACAGCACTTATCTGTGCACTTGATGGATATATATGGTTTCAGACAACTTTTCAAGTACGTCTGCCTTGACCTTTGAGGTAGTTAGAAGCGTTCCATTCTTTTTGTAGTCTTCAGTGGCTTTTTCAAGACATATCTGAGTTTCGAATGCAAACTGTGGAATGGAGAACTGCTTTGGCCATGGCTGACTTCGTTCTGTGGTACTTCGCTTAGGCAGAATAATGGTGTCGTGGGAGGTAGAGGATCCAGACTCTGCATTTGCTGCAGTACAGTCTGAACAACATGCAGACTCACAGTCACAGTCAGTTCCAGTTCCAGAGGAACTAAGCAAACTTACATCAGAAAGGTTAAGAACAATCGGGGCGCTGTGAACAAGCTTTATAGTGTCTTTGTGTTTGATTTGGTCACTTTTCTTAAGAGTAAAGTACTTGTTGAATTCAAAGTCCAGATACTGAAGGGTGAAGTCGAGAGGAATAGAAAAGGTCTCCTTTACAATGTCTTTCAGCTCCTCCACAGTGGGGGGGATTCCCAATGGAAGGACCAACTTCTCGATCCGATCATCCATCACTACTCGGATCTTCGCCTCCATCTTTCCCAGCCTGTTAAGAATGTAAATAGACAAAAGTACAATAGCATCATAAGTATTTTATAGATGAGACCAGACAGTGCATGCATGCCATCATTATGAGTCATGCAATTGCAAAAAAAAAGTGGGATAGTTCGGCAAAAATGTATATGAATTAAAAAAAAATCTAACCATAAAAAGAAAAGTTAGATGTTTGTGTATGCTGTCAATCATAGTTCTTAGAAAGAATTTCGTAATCGGCCAAAATCGTAATCGGCAGATCAGACTCTGAAATCGGCCAAGAAAATTGCCATCTGTGCATCCCTACTAAAAAGGCATGAAAAAAGCACACATTATATTACCAGATAAATGGGCTGAGATATAAATATTGTGATTAAGTGTTAACATAATGTATTCCAATTACCTAAAATGCACAGCAAATGTGACGTTTCAGTGTAACAAAGCGTTTTCCTCCAACACTGTACGCAGCCAAGGGGTACACATCACCGAGTTTCTGCCCGTTCCAGGAGTGTCATTTTTCCAGTGTCCACCAGTTGAAAAGATCTCAGATGCTCTTCATACCATGCAGCGAGTAACTTCACAATGAAATGTACACAGTTGTCCAAAATGGCTATCTGAATAATCTCAGCGAAGTCAGGTAGTCCGCCAGTAGAGCCATAGGACAAGATCATCCCAACAGTATACCTGGTTCCATAGTAGGCAACAGAAGTGGCCAACTGCACACTAGACAGAAGTGGTGACATTTCTCTTAAAGTTTCCTGTATGTCTGAATGCAGCACATCTAAAGGCATCACTGATATTTTTGTGACACACAAGGCTGGTTTTCCCACATCTGATGTCCCATGCATGTGGTATGCCATCATCATCTGATGTCTTGTAGCAAGGCTGAACACTACATTTCGGAAGTTGTTTGTGTGCCTCACAACTTGCTTAAAAAAGCTGTGCTTAGCTTCGAAGCGCATTGTCCACACATCAACCAGAGGCCCATATTTTTCTATCAATGCAGGATAGTGTTCCAAAAAATGGTGTTTGGGTATCAGCTTCCCTTCAGGAAAAACTTGTAAGAACCTGTCACGATGTTCAGATATTTTACAATCAAGGTACGCAATACTTTCAACTGTGTGAACAGGGGCAACCACCAATTCAACTATGTCTTTTAAAGTCAGAAGAACTTGCCATGCAGAATCACCCTGAGGTACCCGCGAACCAACAATGAGCGGCAACAACCGTATTAGGGCCCAATTTTCATGTGCATTTCCACCTACAGTTTTGCGAACAATGTAGCTTTGTGGGATTGCTTGAGGACTGTTGGCTTTGTCCGAGCCCTTATAGGCAAAATCTCTGATTAAGTCATTGAGTACCGTCAAATTAAAGTACTTCTTCTTGGTGAAAATCTGAACACACAATGCTAGCTCCCTTGGGACTATGCCTTCAAAAAGATCATGTAATATATCTGGTGGGTACCCAGAGACAAAGTGAAAGTGATTCAATCTATCAGTCAATGGACATGAGCGCTTAACGCCAAAACAATGTTTTAAAGTTGTATTTTCTCTCACTGTTTGCACATGCAAATTATAGTCCTCCTTTGTCCGAGGTGGAAACACTCCAGTCCGCACTTCGTGTGTCTGGTACTCTGAAGAATGTCCAAGACAAAATCTACAAATGTATGGTCCAGTGAAACTTTCAACAATGAAAGAAATGGAATGTGCACCAAGATTATCAGCCACAACACAGTGTACTGTCCCTTTAATATTTTTTCCCACACTGGCAATGAAAATGCCTTCCTGTTCTAGAGTGGCCAGATCCTTCAAGAGTGGTTTCAAAACGACTTTGTATCCAAACTGTTTTACATCAACAGGTTTGCAAAGTAAAGCTAGGTGTATTGACGTCAATGCAGATTGCAACTTGGATGGCACATTAGCCAAAAGCCAATAAACAGCTGTTATTTTGTGTGTTTTTTTTAGTTCCTAGTGGGTTACACACCTCAAAGTCATCAACATAAAGGATTAGAGAGAGTCTTGTTTCTTCTCCAGCATAGAAGTCACTTTGCTTAAAAAATGTACCATCACGAATTGACTTAATATGTCCAGTACTGTTTGAATGTCTCAAGTTCAAGTTCAAGTTTCTTTAATAGTTGTCATACAGAAGTACAGAATACTTTCATACAAAATGCTTCTTACTGTTACGCTCCAGAGACTGTGCTAGACAAGATAGTATCAAATAACATAGTATAGCATGTAAATTAGAAGTAGAAAATGAGGTCACAGTGTTCAGTATAGACATATGTACAATGTTGGATGCAGAGTAGACGTAACTGAGTTACCATATAATATACAATACTATGCAGTGTACTAATGTACAATACTATATAGTGCAAAGCAGAAATGGGATGAGGTACAATTTAGGTACAATTTACAGTAAGGTGTACGAGTTGTAGTGCAATCCTTCATCAATAAATATAAAGTGTGGGGAGTGGGTGCTACAGTGTGTTTGTTTAAAGTGAGTGTGTGCGTGTGGATGTGTGTGCTATGTGCGTTTGATGGTTGTTGTTGTGTAGTGTTCATTGTTCGTTGAGCAGCCTGATGGCCTGGGGATAGAAGCTTCTTCTGAGTCTTTCTGTGCTCGCCTTGAGACTCCGGTATCGCTTGCCTGACCGCAGCAGTTCAAAGAGGCAGTTGTTCGGGTGACTGGAGTCTTTAATGATTCTCTTAGCCTTGCCCCTGCACCGCTTGTTGTAAATGTTCTGGAGGGTGGGGAGCCCCCCTCCAATTGTGCAGGAGGTGATGTTGCCAGTCAGGATGCTCTCTATTGTACATGAGTAGAAGTTCTTAAGGATCTTCTGACTGACTTGGAACTTCCTTAGGCGCCT
Source organism: Notolepis coatsorum (assembly GCF_963971535.1). Classification (NCBI taxonomy): domain Eukaryota; kingdom Metazoa; phylum Chordata; class Actinopteri; order Aulopiformes; family Paralepididae; genus Notolepis; species Notolepis coatsorum. The sequence goes on along the minus strand of NC_140174.1, from coordinate 72,944,344 downwards.
GAGGAAGTAGAGGCGTTGTCGTGCCTTCTTCACAACACTGTCAATGTGTGTGGTCCATGTCAAGTCCTCGGATATGTAGGCTCCGAGGTACTTAAAGCTGTTGACTCTCTCAACCGGTGCCTCGTCGATGCTGAGGGGGCTGTAGTCCTTGACCCCCGACCTCCTGAAGTCCACAATCATCTCCTTTGTTTTGCTGACGTTCAGGGAGAGGCTGTTTTCCTGGCACCATCCCGCCAGGACCTTGACCTCTTCCAGGTAGGCCCTCTCGTCGTTGGCAGAGATCAGGCCCACCACCACTGTGTCGTCAGCAAATTTGATGATTGTGTTGCTACTCCGCTGAGCCACACAGTCGTGTGTGTACAGGGAGTAGAGGAGGGGACTCAGAACACAGCCCTGGGGGGCCCCTATGTTGAGGGTGATGGATGAGGAGGTGCAGTTGCCTGCTCTCACCACCTGGGGTCTGCCCGTCAGGAAGTCCAAGACCCACTGGCAGAGGTCATAGTTCAAGCCCAGGTCCCTGAGCTTGGCTATGAGTTTGGAGGGGACTATGGTGTTGAATGCCGAGCTGTAGTCGATGAATAGCATTCTCACATAGTTCCCCTTCCTCATGTCCAGGTGTGATGCTGCTGTGTGCAGCACATGGGCTATGGCGTCCTCCGTGGACCTGTTGGGGCGGTATGCAAATTGCAGGGGGTCCATGTTCATGGGGAGGGAGGAGCAGATGTAGCCCTTTACTAGCTTCTCAAAGCACTTCATGGCTATGGAGGTGAGAGCTACAGGGCGGTAGTCGTTGAGGCAAGCAGGCTTGGATTTTTTGGGTACAGGGATAATAGTGGACTTCTTCAGGCAGGTGGGGATGACAGCCTGTTCTAAGGACAGGTTAAATATGTCAGTGAATACCGGGGCCAGTTGGTCGGCACAGACTTTTAGGACGCGGCCAGGGATGCCGTCCGGTCCTGCTGCCTTCCTGATATTCACTTTTTTAAAGGTCCGCCTCACCTCATGCTCTGTTACCCTGAACACTGAGTCTCCATCAGCAGCAGACCCCCCCCCCCCCCCATTGCCGTGGCTTGTGGGCTGGTGTTGTTATTACCAGCATCAAACCTTGCATAGAAGGTATTGAGGTAATTTGCTTTGTCTCGACAAGGTTCTCTCTGCAATATCTTTGTTCTTCAAGACTACCTGCAACGTCTTGAGAATAGGCACATATTGAAAGCACTTGTTCTTTTGAGAATCAAGGATATATTCAACAGGATCAACAGACTGGAAATTCTCCTTAAAATACTTTCTTCTCTTACCACGCGTCAACAGTCATGCACCTGCTGTCTGTATATGCATGCTTGCTAGCGTTGGTTGGCTAATGCTAGCAAGCAAGCTACCACGCGTCAACAGTCTACATGGCTCGCATGCTTGCTAGCGTTGGTTGGCTAATGCTAGCAAGCAAGCTACCACATGTCAACAGTCTACATGGCTTGCATGCTTGCTAGCTTTGGTTGGCTAATGCTAGCAAGCAAGCTACCACGTGTCAACAGTCATGCACCTGCTCTGCCCTGTCGAGGCTAACCGCAGTAACTTCCAAACAGTGAAACTGAGAAAAATGGCTTTAAAGTTGTATTATAGGTAGATGGATGATAGTACCCAGATTTAACATGTATTAATGAAGTAATCTTTAGACATACAAAAATATGACGTAATTATTTTAATTAACCCCAAAAAATCAGATACTGCACTCTGCTGCACGATTTCCTTAAATAATTATACAGGTAATGTACAGGCAAAGTGCAGTAACTTCGAATACACTGTTGTTTTCCCTCCAGCTTTCATAACTTAACCTAGCCATTTTTTTTGGATCATCATCATTCCAATATATTCAGGTGTTAAATTTCATTTTCAAAATGGCTAGGTTAAGTTATGAAAGCTGGAGGGAAAACAACATTGTATTTGAAGTTACTGCACTTTGCCTGTACATTACCTGTAGGCCTATAATTATTTAAGGAAATCGTGCAGCAGAGTGCAGTATCTGATTTTTTGGGGTTAATTAAAATAATTACGTCATATTTTTGTATGCCTAAAGATTACTTCATTAATACATGTTAAATCTGGGTACTATCATCCATCTACCTATAATACAACTTTAAAGCCATTTTTCTCAGTTTCACTGTTTGGAAGTTACTGCGGTTAGCCTCGACAGGGCAGAGCAGGTGCATGACTGTTGACACGTGGTAGCTTGCTTGCTAGCATTAGCCAACCAAAGCTAGCAAGCATGCAAGCCATGTAGACTGTTGACATGTGGTAGCTTGCTTGCTAGCATTAGCCAACCAACGCTAGCAAGCATGCGAGCCATGTAGACTGTTGACGCGTGGTAGCTTGCTTGCTAGCATTAGCCAACCAACGCTAGCAAGCATGCATATACAGACAGCAGGTGCATGACTGTTGACGCGTGGTAGCTTGCTTGCTAGCATTAGCCAACCAAAGCTAGCAAGCATGCGAGCCATGTAGACTGTTGACGCGTGGTAGCTTGCTTGCTAGCATTAGCCAACCAACGCTAGCAAGCATGCGAGCCATGTATACAGACAGCAGGTGCATGACTGTTGACGCGTGGTAGCTTGCTTGCTAGCATTAGCCAACCAAAGCTAGCAAGCATGCGAGCCATGTATACAGACAGCAGGTGCATGACTGTTGACGCGTGGTAGCTTGCTTGCTAGCATTAGCCAACCAAAGCTAGTGAAAGGGGAGTCTGAATGTCCCATTCTAGCTTGCATTAGCCAACCAAGATAGAGTCGGAATTACATGCACTCTCCTACAACAGTTGGAAAAACATTTTTCTCCTGAAATGTAAAATGTAATAGGCTACTTTTAGCAGCATGTTACATGAATAAAAACATAGTGGTACTGCATTAACTTGAGAACAGGCAACAGATTAAATGTACTCACCTGAGGTCCGTGTGCATACCACCTGGCCCCTGCACCACATCGCTCTCTTTGGATATATAATGGCATGATCCTTGCATGTGATTGGCCGCATCATCCACGTGGTGTCAAAATA